>NW_009232510.1:167627-209791 GCF_000690835.1 Fulmarus glacialis
TGCCACAAACGAAAACGCACTTGGAAACTTGCTGTTCAGGTTGGCTTTGCTGTATATCAATGGTGCCAAATCAAGCAGGTATATACTGCAGGCGAAAGGGTATCTCGCTACCTTAAGGAATAAGGCACAGGCAGCAGCACTCAATCTGCCTCTGTTTTATTCTCCACCTGTCTTTCTCCCTTGTCTGAATGCTATGCAATTAGCACTGCTGTTCTAGTTGTCATTATTTTGTACACATCTAACCTTGACTTCAGTGTGATTCCCATTTGAAGGACAGTAAGTGGACTTGCTCTCATGCTGCTAGAGCTCTCAATTCAGTCTCACCTGCTGGGTTATTGGTTTAGTTCCAAATTTTACTGCTGGACATGTATTCAGATTTGTTTGGGTTTTTAGTTGGTTTTTTTTTTGGTGTGGCATTTTCTTTTTGTTTGTTCTTTTTTTCTTTTTCCTCTCTTAACTGGCTTCTGCACTCAAGAGTAATGCCAAGCCGGGTTTGGAAAGCCAGGAACATAGTGTGGGGCAGAGAGGATGAGTCACTCCACAATCCTTGGCAAACAGCTTTACCCACTTTATCCATCAGAACTGTCCAGAAGCTTATGCTGACCTGGCTGCGAAACTTGATTATTCCCACATTTCAATGGACTAACTTACAGAGCAACTGTGGAGAAAAAAATGTCCACTTTTAGAGGGAAAAAATCATAAGTTGGGGATCACAGCATAGATGTGTTTTTTCAGATAAACTCATATATTGTCTAAATGTTCCATATTGGTAGCAAGCCATAACACCGTGTGCCATCCTACTTTAAATAAACACAGAGTTGTTTCTTGCTTTCCTGTACTGTTACCAGGGTAACTCTCATGCTAAAATATCCTTACTCTTCCTATAGCAGTGGCATGTTTTGTTATCTTACCATGCTTGTTTAAAACTCAAAAATCGTTTCTGTGATAACAATAATTCCCATTTGCGATAATATGTATGGAAGTGCATTATTGATATACATATATATATGTGTGTGTATTACTCAGAGAATCTGAAGGGAAAAACATGAGGAAGAATTACACACACTTTTTTCCACATACTTTTCCCACCACATTTTTTCTAATTTTGTTTTAACTAACTACATTTTTACTTTCGCTTTTGGAAAAAAAAACTAAAAAATTTTGTTTATCAGCTGTGAGACTATGAAAAGCTGTTCTTATTTGGCCCAAGCATTAATGTCATTTTTTTTATGTCACGAGAAAGAAAATACAAGCATCAAACTCCCATGTTCCTACTTCTAAACTGACAAGATAAAATACTCTCTACACATTACTTTTAAGTTTTGACCTACAACTGGTAAGAGAGATGCTAGATAAATCTTAGTTAAAAAGTTCAGGTACATGGTTCCAAGTAATAGTGCAGCTAAAAATACTCATTTTATAAATGGCAGAGAAAAAAATCTGTCTCTCCAACATAGAGATGACAAGATTGAGGTAAAATGTTTTTGAGCTGATCCTGTCTACTCAACCTGAGTAACACGTTGGGGGGAATCGTTAAGGAGGCAGTATTAACTCAAGGAGACCTAACAGCACATAAAACCACCAAGGAAATAACAAACTTCAGCTATTCTAAAATATTGCCACCTTTTGCCTTAAATGAACTTTAAGTATGTGTTTACTTCAGTAGAGACAAAGAAATTGCATGAAGATCAGGCCTCACAGAGCAGAATAGAACAGAAATCATGACAATATCTCTGCACCTCTTCTGCACGGAAAGAAATCTTCATGGGTGGCATTGAGACTGTTTGACAAAACCAAAATATCACACAGAACTGGTAAGGAGCTTTTCCAGTTCTTTAATTACCTTTAAATGCAGAATTAGACTGATGTAGCAATTAAAGGCACATTAGTATTTTAAATGTTTAATGTGAATCCTTTTGCTTCTGTAATAATTTTTTACAACCGAAGTATACTGGTACCTATCATTTAAGGTCTGTTCCAGAATATGCAGTCCTGAATGCCTTTAATGAAACCAACATGCCAACAGGAGGTAAGGTTGCTCTTTGCTGACATTTCTATTACATGCTGTTACAACATGCCATGCTCTGAAGAGGAAAGCCAGTTATGTTGATGTAAAAGAAGCGGCTCGATTATGAGAAGAGACTGCAAAATGGATCATGATATAGTCTGAAGTGTCCTGAACAGCAACGAAACTAGTAAGAAATTTTAAGCGGAAGAGATAAATGCAAGAAAATGGAAAGAAATAACAGGTAACATCACTGAAAATGGGAAAATGCAGAAAGGTGGACAAAAGGAAGAAAGTCAAAAGGGAAGTGGAAAAGCATGAAACTTGGGAAGATAAGAATTAATGTAAGAGGTCAAGTCAGTAGTGCATCTAATCTCTTATCATGTTTTTGGCTAGTCCAGCAAGTCTATGCAGCTTCTTTCTCTCTGTTGGTTCTGGCTTGTTTTGAAGAAAAGGAAGTGGACTGTAAATAAAACTCATTATCACACAGAACAAGTTGGGCAAAGATATCTTGTGCTTTTGTTATTGATTAATCAATTTAATTTTCTTTTTTTTCAATAAGGCAATGCTAGAAATTTTTCTGCTCATTCCATGTTGACATTTCTTGGTATGTATAAATAAATCTGTGCAGAGATCTTGATATGCAAATGGGTGTATTCTTGTATCTGAAAGGTAAAGAAATGCTGCATAATATAAATTATATTCAAGGAAAAGCTAAAAACTTGAAGGTTGATCCTTCACAAACCAAACTTTGTGTTCTCTTCGCTAGGCTTTCTTGTTGTATTTCTAAAATCTGAACAAACTGGAGGCATATGTTGAAGGCTCCTACCACCCTTAAGTAATAAACTTAGCAATTACTGTAACGGCTTAGTCAACTTCGTTCATTTTGCAGAACAGGAAATACACAACGACACACAGAAGAATGCTCTTATCTCCGAAGGGTACTCTGCCTCTTTGAATAATTGGTCAGCAACTAGCACTACAAATAGATTAGAAAGATATACAAAGCTGACCACTGAAGAGAATCATCTTCCTCTCTCATGGGTCACAGAGTCCTTTGCAGTTCTTGACTTCAGAGAAAAATCTGAACCTTTACTTACATTGATATGCTTAGAGTAGTATTGTTTTCGTGTTGTGGACGCTTATGTGGCTAGGGTATACTTTTGTCACATTTTCATATTCACCACATGATTTCATTTAGGATTATGATTTTTTCTAAAGAGTGAAACTGGTATCCCATGAGGCACACACAGTTTACTGGGGTGGGGGTGGTCAGGGGGATAACACAGTTAAATACAGTTCTCTTATTTGTTTTTATCCACAACATTAAACTAAAATCACTTTTGTATGCAGACAAACTACCAGAGAGGAAGGTGATATGGTCAAGCAGTCTGGGATAATAGAGCAGCCTGACCAAAACCATGAAATTCACCACAGGCTTCAGGAAAGGAAATAAAGTCACAGAAAAGATAAAATGCAGCTTTAGATATTTTATAAATTTTGTTCATAGGTATTGGAATAAAACCAAAGAAGAAAAGATATAAACAAAAGAAGTGGGCCAGAGAAAAGAAGCAGAAAGGAATACTGGTAAAGGTAGGGAGGTAAAACTGCTTAGCAGATGAGAAATTTGACTGAAGTCCAGTTTCACTATACTAACCAACAAGGGGAGAACGAGGAACTAGAGCTGACACTGACAGCAGGAACAGAGATATTCATGAAGCCAGCAACTCATTTCTAAGAAAAATTGAAAGATTTAACAGAGAACATATCTATGCCTATTGCAATGTTAAAGAAGTTAGCAAGTGTTTAGTAAAGGTAAAAAAATCCACAGTTTCAAGAGGACGGACATTTGAAAGACAGACCTCTGTGTTTATAAAAGCAATGACCTGTCAGTATAATCAGAGAACAATACAATTTATGAAATACTGTTCATTCTGGTTAGCAAATGCTGAGTCTGAGAGAGATGGCAGGAGTTTTTATACTAATGGAGGGGCGGCAAAGTGGGGTAACTAGATCTTCTGGTTCCTTACACAGAGTTGTTAAGGGAGTCAGAAGCATGCTTGAAAAATAGCTGTCAGACTGTAATACAGTATTAATAGCTGGCTGCTCTTTAGGAAGGCCAAATGAAACATACGGGTGATGAGGCAGCATTGTGCATTAGTACTTTAGCAGGTTGTGAAGAAATAAGAAATGAGGACAAAACGGAGCATGGATCAAAAGCATGTCAGGAAGGACTGTAAAAGATCTTACTGTAGCAGTGAAAAAAGTCTTAGACAGTCACAGGTTCATTTTGTAGTATGGGATCACTACACAGATAAAGGTGGAAGACAATAGAGAAATGATCCAAGTGCTATATTAACAAATCCTCTCTTTTTAATAATGTTGGTTTTGATGCTCTGAAAGTATGATGTTGTTTAAAGTACATGAGTGCATTGATATGACATGAAAACATAAAGATGAAAGCTGAACTCAGAAAATATAGCCTGTTCAAAGAAAAAGGGTAGAAAACCTCACAGCCTGAAGTACTGACGTTACTACTGATACTTGGTATGGCAAACCTGATGGCAGAGCTATTAACTTATCTATCACTATAAGAATGGTACCATGTGTTTCTGGGCAACAGCAAAATAACAAATATATGTAAGGAAAGTAATTTAACCATTAACAGCCTGATTAGTCTGACCTCAACGCCAAACAGGACCTTAGAACAATTTTTGAAGAAAAATTGTTGAATACAGAAATAGAGTAAGTCACTAGAAAGAAGGATAAAATGCAGTAGATACTTACCAAAGGGTGTCAAACTAATTTGATATCAACCATATAATAAAGATAAATGTATAAGGCCAGCGAAATGTGATGTATCAATTGCTTGGAGCTCAGGGAAGCGAGTGATATGGGAAATATATGAAATTAGACAGGATGGAGAAAACAGGTGTTTTGTTAGAACTTTTGCTAAGTGTCTAAGAACTAGACACAGAGGAGACTGCAGATGGTTGGGCTGAAACATAAATGATTAGCCTAGAAAAAGGCCAGTGAACTGTGTCTAGCATAATTTTTGAGACCTTTTAATATTACCACTAATTTTACCTTATAAAGTGAATATGACTATTGAATTAATAAAATTTTCACATGGCACATTAAGCATCACTGAAAGGAGGAGAATGAATATTTAGAATGTTTGAAGAAAGAAGGGTGGAAAAAGCATAACATTTAATACTGAATGCATAATCTAGATTTTTAAGGCCTAGTATGAAGAATTATTGATATAAACCTTGTATTTGTTAATTGCAATTGATAATGAGGGAGAATGACTGCTAAATATTGTTTATCACAATAGATCATTGATCAGCACTGCAGCATGGTTGGGAAGAGTACAAATTTGATCCAAGGTCTTAAAAACAAAGCATTGTTAGATGGAAAACAAAAATACTAATGCCAGCCTAAGATCTTATCTGGAATAAAATCCTGCCTGGGCCTACTTAAGAAGTATGAATTCAAACAAGAACCACTGTAGAGATGAACTACTAACATTATCAAGTAATTGGAGATTATACACTTAGAGAAGAATTGGAAAAAGTTTACTCAAGTGATAGCTGTGAGGATATGGTGTTATCTTATTAATGTTTTAAAGTGAATATCAAAGAAGAAAAATTGTTATCTGAAGCTAAGGAACAACACTGGGAGAAGCATAAGGCCATACAATGGCTGTGAATAAACACGAAGAATTAGGAGAGTGTTTTTCATATCAGAGAAATAAGGTCCAAAACTACCTTGCAGTAATGAGATTTGAAACCCAGCTTTTTTAAAAATGAAAATAAACCTACAGGAGATTAGGTGATGTAAAGAAAGGGGAATAGAAGACAGTTTAGTTCATTGCCTCAGGAGATCCCTTTCAGCTCTGTGTACTTGACTACACAACACCCATCCTCACCTTTTGTAATTCCAAGGCATTCCAAAGCATGCAATCCAGAAGGAGTTTAGCTACACATCTCTTGGATTTCAGCTGTGGAGGGGGATGCTACACTGCTTAATGTAGTATAAAATACCTTTTGTATGAAGCTATAACACATGTGTTCCACAGGCTTCCCTGATTTCCAGCTCATTTCCAGGTGCAGATCATTGTATGTGTTTATGCAGCATTGGACAGAGCAGAATCCCAACCCTGATGGGATGCCACAATGCAGAGAGGAATGAAAAAAATTAATAGTAACCATACCAAGTTCCAAGCAGTTTTATTCTTTTTGATTTGTGGTCTGTGTATTTCAGAGCCTGAATCAACTGATGTACAAAACTCATGGTAGAGCTCAATTTTAAGCTTTGTCCAGCTTTCCTTGAAGGAACAAATTCTCGAGATTCAGGCTAGTTTTCATGGGTAGGGAGAATGGTCCATCTTGAAACTTTTATCAGCTTTGAACTATTTAGCACTTGCAGACTGCACTGTACACATGCTGAAGGACTAGTAATAAGCAACATGTATGACTTGCAAATTACACTAAACTGCTGGCTAAGCAAGTTTAACACACACAGATTAAGGAAAGATCATTTTGCTTTGGTTTAATTATTTCTACTAATTTAATCTTCCAAAAAGATAAGTAAAGTTCAGAGATAAGAAACTGCATTATACAAGGAAAGGCAAACTATTTGTTTATTAGACATTGGTGTCATTAGAAATTTACCCTGGGGAGTGAATATTCATCATCTCACAACAGTGATATGTCTTCATGTTGATATAACATATTCATTTGACCTTCATCCTGTGAGTTTCCTTAGAGTGAAATCAGCTATCTATTATTCCTTATTTGACCTTGACAATCTGAGTGCCTGTTTTAATAGGTGCAGGGTACCTTTAACTTCTGTGACTTTCCTGTGAACTTCCAAACATTCAGGCTTTATTAGTAACCTGCCCAAACTTGGTAATTCATATTTACACGAACACTCAAATAAAACAATTTGCCAGCTGTTGAGAGAAAGGAATCAAACTTTAAAGTGGGAGAGAGAGAACAATAATGCTGTATTTCTTAATTTTGCAGGATTAATTTTACCCAGCCTCAAGAAACATATAAATGAAAACAGGAAAAACCCTATTAGTTCTGCCTGTCCTTACTGCATAAATCCCCTGTTTTTTCTTATACAGGATGACCCTCAGCGACTGAAGCTGGGACTGAAAAACAGCTGCATTATACTGCAGACTCAAATCCTGCTACAGCTATAAGCTCTAGGATTCAAACATGAACCAAACAGGATTATGCAGAAGGCCAGTCTAATACTTAGTGTGAATTAAAGGTATGAGGAAAGACACATTTCTTTCAGGGTAAGCTACTTCTTTTTTCCCCCCCTGGTTTAAATTGCCCAATTATGATCTCAGATGTGCTGAGTCTTTTAAAATAATAAACAACAATAAATTTCTGTAATGTAAAGAACTATGTATGACAGTCGTCTTAAAATCAAATATATTCCACAATAAACTAAAGGTATTTCAATCCATTGCAATGCTTATTCCTTTAGGTTGCATGCTTTTTTTTGTTATCTTAAATCATGCTGTACTTTACTCACTAACCTTTGCAAGGTTGAGACTAAGTGCCATTAAACTGCAACTTTCATTTTTTTACTTTCCTTAGGAGTAATAATAATGCAACAGAACCAGAAAAGAAAAGGTTTGGTCACCAGTAGTAATAGTATTTAAAAAACAGTGCAGCAGAATAAAAAATCAAGGCTCATTAAGCACATTATTCTGTTTGCCTCAGCAGTCTGAAGATACTGGAATTTTCTCATGTATTTCCTTACCTTGAATGTGAATAATTCTTTCATTCTCCAGACTTGAGTTGTCAGGGTGAGGTTCAGCCCAGCAGACAGAAATCAGCACCAGAAAAAGTAGACTCTTCATCTTTAAAGTCAAAAGAATCTTCTTCACTGTAAGGGCATCACATACAACGAGGCTTGTGAATTTTTTGAAACCTTTACAGTATTGCACTGCACAACTTGTTACAGCAATGATCTTATGAGGGATCTATAACATATTTAACCCACTCAGCCGAAAAAGTTACAACAGCTACTAATTTTTTAGGCATGAAGACTGGACCTTTTTATCATGGACTTCCATTAAATGAAACTGGCAATCCATGCTTAACTCTACCTATGCAGAAATACAACATGAAAAAATAAAAGCACACATAAACCAAACTCCTTGCAAGACCATATGTAAGCAATACCTGTGTTTCAAAAAAGGTTCTAGTGTACTTTTGCTTTTCCAGTCCTACTCTAGATCTGGTCTGTAAATACAGTTAAAACAATCAAAGCTATCACTATATCTATATCTACTGCATGATGCAATCTGCTGGTGATAGATTTTCAAGATTAAAACAATCTTCTCATAGGTTTTGGCGTTTCAGTCAAGACTGCAAGTTAACTTAGCAGTCAGGGTGGTAAGTTTGCTTGAGCTAAGCAGTAAAGATGACAAAACATTTCTTAGGCTGACTAGAAAGATCTATTTTATTTCAGATCCACTTACCATTTTAAAAGATGCCTAAATACACAATGAAATGTTCAAAACCATGCACAAAGTAGGTTAGAGTTGTATATGCTACCACTGCAGTTGCCCTGATTGATTTTTCATTCATTTCTACCTAGAATGCTGACGCACTAACTTAGTGTGCCAGGTAGGGTCTCTGCAGTCAGCAGAGCTGAGCGCTGCAGGGAGAATCTCTGCCAGCCTCTGAGTAGTAATTAGACAAATGAAGACCTGGCATAGAAAGGGAGGCATAAAATGCAAGAGGTTTTATGTAGAGGGTTCAGCCTGCTGTGTGTTTTATAGCTATAATTTTTACGACCCTGATTTCTTGAAATAAAAGATAACTATTTCCCAACTTTGCCTTTCAAGAGACTAGGACTTTTTCCCCAATCATCAGATAGTGGCAGCATTATTAGTATGTTTTCTCTCTAATGCAGAGAAAAATCTATTTTCTTCCCTTTTTCTCTATCAGAACTAGAAACACATCAAAATTGCAGGGCACTCTCGGTCAGAACCTGGGTCAAGGTCCGAGCTTTGCAAACCAAATAGACTCAAACACCTATGTGTTTCAAAACTAGATCCAAATATTGTAACCTGAACCAACCTCTATTACAGACTAAAATGCAGAAATGCTATTGTTATTTTTCCATAAGAGAACATGCATGTTACTTGCCTGCCCTTCCATTTCTTCAAAGCGAGTTTGGGTGGGAGTTCAAAGCCAATTCAGCATCCCTTACTCCTTACTGTGGAGTGTCTAGAGGTAGGACAAGTGCTCGCTGCACACTATTTTCCAGGTGGTCCACGCTCAGTAACTCAAGACTCTCCAGCCACTCCCTCTTTCCTGGAAAGCTTGGCAGGCTGATGACCTCCGTTCCGGAGCACAAGGACAGATGTGGCTCCACCTAGAGCACATCAGCCCGAGCCTGGGCTGACCGGAGGGGTCACACAAGTGCAGCCGGGTGTTCCTCCTCACGATGGGACCACCGGCCTGGCTGCTTGAGAGAGCCAGGCACACCTGTGTACAATCACACTGCTCTTTCCTTCACAAATCCCAGACCAGGCACCCGATGTGTTTCCTCTAAGAGTGGAAAATGCTTCAGGTTTGGTGTTTGGTTTTTCTGGCTGTTGACTAACAACTGGCAATTCTTTTTTTTATTGGTGGGGGAGAGTATTATTGATTTAGAAATAAGAAAGAAGCTTTGCTTTTGAAGGCAAAGTTTGTGAGGGTATTCCCACCTCAATCCGCAGCTTGGAGCCTACGCTGGATGCAGAACCTCCTGGACCCAGTGAATGGGGGTAAAGCCCTGGGTTCCCTGGGGGAACGTTCCCTGCTCTGCGAATGCCTTAGCTACTCATTAACACTTTGCCTCTACCTTGCCACAAACCTGCTCTTTTCCACGGCACTAGTGAAAAGAAACAGCCACATAACCAGATGACAGGTAGTACTACCTTTTTTGGGGACAGCATCCCCTTCTCCACCAAATTCTGCGTGTACAGGGAATGGGGCTCTATTGTGGAATAAGAAAGATTTACCTTCTGGTTACACAGATCGAGAACTCCACACATGCCCCCCTAATATGATAGGGGAAAAGTCCTCCATGTAGCACGATCAGGTGATGATTGTCAAAACAACTAGTTTCAGGATTAGCCTGGTGCACTGAGGGGGCAGGATACACATTTCAGAGATATTTGCTTGTACCTTCAGGCAAATACCATGTTACTCCATAGAGTTTATGTGGTAGCATCACACAAGCAGGATGAGAGGCAGGTCAATGGCGACCTGGAGATCTGATCTTCCTTTTCCTCAATTTCCTGGATGCATCTGAACAATTTCGTATTGTCACTTGCCACAGACATGGTACAAAATCAACCTTACAGTTACAGATTGACATGTTTTTTGGAGGGATATACCCAAGATGGTGGTACTTCATCTTTGTTAATAGGCAAAGTTTACAGTGGCTAGGTTTCTGGTATTCCCTAATTGGCACAGACAGAAAGGGCAGCCTAAAGTGTTCATTGTGTGTGCAGGAGCACAGACACAAATAGCATGTGTGTGCATGTCTGAGCTTTCTTTGACTCTGGTGAAGTTCGTCTGCACTGCTGAAGTGTGTTTGTCAATCTGCACAAAACTAGCAAGAACTTAAAAACTGTTTCCCAGGGGAGCAAATGCTTGATCAACATTTTAGAAAATGCATCCATCACATAACTTTGCTTAAGTCACCAGATGCTTCATACTTGAGGTCAATCAACTGAAAATAAAGTTTTAGCTGGGCAGAAGCATCCTATTGGGGCCATTTTAACCCTCCATTTAAATCTGAGCAGCTTTAAGACCACTCCCTTTTATTGCCATGCACAGCAGCAGCTGAGAAAATGTGGGTGTCTGAAGTCAGGAATACCCCAACCTCGTACCTCTCTTCTCCTGGGATTCCCTGTGATGGGAGTCATGGCATCGAGCCAGAGCAGTGCAAAGCAATGTTACCAGGCCAAGAATCTGACCCCTGGTATTTTGTAGGTTATCCAGAAAGCAATCAGCCAGAGGAATTCACATCCTCAACTCTAGCCAAGCAATAGAAGTCAGACTCCATTTCTGCAGCAGCCTAGGAAGACCTCAGGGGAGAAATGATAGGTGTGGATGTTTTCATATTAAAATTAATAAAATCTTGGCTGGGAGTTAGTGAATTTTCGGTAAGAAATGGTAATGATTAGTCATACTCAAGAAATTGCACTGGCTTCAATTACTGCAGTTTATGAATCTGCTATCTCCCTGGACAGGGACACAAGGAAGCTGAAAAGTAGTTTTTAAAGGGAGAACTTAAGGCTCAGGGAGATGGTCAAGGTGACTTTACATTGTTTTTAAATTCTCAAAAACTGTTCATTCTTAGATACAATTTGAAATTCTGATATTAATCACCATTTTGTCATACTTACCCAGCCATAATTAATCTAGTACTGGCAAATCTAAAAGGCTATGAAGCATCAATATTTGTATTTTAATATTATATTCTGAAGATTAAGAGAATGCCTTCAAGTAATTCAACTGCATAAGTAACACACATTTCTCTGAAGAACAGAGTACTGAAAAATAATGTTACATACCAATCTCTGTTTTTAATAAAATAACATATTTCTTATTTACTACTGTAACTGCTTTACAGCTACAGAACATGAGAGCATCCACTCTGTGAGGCCAAAGGTCCACCTAGCTCAATATTGTCTGACAGTAGTTAAAAGCCTGCGGAATGCCTTTGTTCACAGGAGTTAATTTTTGTCTTATATTAAGACATGATGACATCCTATATCAAAAGTAAGATGGGTCCTTGAACTAGATTTTATCTAATTCATGCAAAAATCTGGCTGCCTTTGTGGAAGCACACCTTCTGCTTTGGATCTCGCAAGACTGATTCTCTCACAGGAACCCAGGTACCCACAGGACCTTCAGAAAAGAAGGTATTGCAACAACATACTATGCCATCTTCTCAAGTGTGTAACTTCGTGGTGCAAAGAAGGTTTAGGAGGAGAGCAGGCCAAAAGCAGATACCTGTGGAAGAAGGAGATGAGGTACCAGTGTACAGGGACAGAGAGAAAACCAAATTCCTAAGGCAGACACAGAGGACTTCTTCATAAAAGGTTCTGTTTTTCTGTGGAGTTTCCTATACTTAATAGACCCAGCAAGTAAATGCTGTAATCAATGATATCTAAAGCAGGTAACAGAATCAGTAAAATCAGTCTCAATAATTTAAGGTTGAAATAGCCCCAAAATCAGTGAACTATGTGCACAAACCTACTTTGTAATATAAGCCTTTACAGGCCCCCTCTCTGTGGAGCTCTGTTTCATCTGGGAATTGGTACTAAGCACTAGAGAATTACCTATTAATGGAACAAGATTTACATATTTTCAGGGAGAGGGTGTCAGCTGCAGCAACTGGGAGTCTCTCATCCTTAGACACTGCTGGTAGACAATAGAATAGGATGAAAACCAGACTAGGCAGTCCTCGCACATTCTCTTCAATAGCCTTTCCTAAAACTGGGAAGTTGGAGTAGAATAATTCAATCTAGCTGATTAGACAGATTTCTGGTATCAAATGACTGGCCCAAGTCTTCTAAAGATCATACGTTATATATATGTATAGACACCTAGGTTTAGGCCACTGAGTTGAGCCATAAAGATGGAATTCAGGTCCAGTTAGTGTGTCTGTATGTAAAATGTTTACATTTCACTTAGAGTCCAAGCTACTGTTATAGTCAGTTTACACCTAACCAATGTGGTCAGTGGAAAGCAGATGTGTGTTTAGTTGACCTAGGATGCCTTTTGTCTATTCACTTTTGTCTTTGAATAACTTCCTCTATCTGTAGCGTGGCCTCTCTGGACAAGTGGGAATTGTGGGCTTGAATCTTGCACATTGACGCAGAGGGCACACCTTGGACAGCCTCTTTGGCTGAATGGTATAACATGAGGTTCCTTTGCAAACAAGGTACAGATGCAAATTCGTTTTAGTCAAGGACTCATCACTCAGGATTAAAGGGACAGCAATGGACAGAGGTGCCTGAAGTGCAGATCTGACTCAGGGGCTCCTTACAAGCAGTGATTCAGAGTCCCTCTCATAATTAGCATTTCTTTTGGCTAGCTCTAGACAGCTTCCCATTCAGCATGGTAAGCAACACTTTAAGAAACAAATACTCATCTCTCTATTGACTGCAGAAGGAGGGTGAGTGTTCTGACTCATCCTGGTAGCACTGACACACTCGTTTTAGATGTCCTGATGCCAAAAGTGGGCATCTAAAGCAGGCAACAGCAAAGTCAGCCTTACTCTTGAAGGGCACCTAACTTCTTATAAGCATTTACACTCTCCTTCAAAGATCTTCCATTCTCCAAAGGCAACAGTAAAATACTCAGTTCCAGCTACAGACTTAAGACCTTAGTTAGCAAAATTAAATGAAAATCCACCTCTTGGCCTGATATGCCCTTACACCATCTAGCCTTGATTCTACTTTTCATTTACTTTGCTAGGAAGACAGGTTCTTCTCAGTGAAAAAGCCTCCCAGGCTGATGGAATTAAGGCAAGACAAATTCAGCAGACTGGTCCCTAAGCTAAATTGTTCCCACAAAGGAAATTTTGCTGATGCCATAGCAAAGAGAAAGAAAAATTGATGGCATAAGAATGGTAATGTTTACATGCTCTACTAGAATGACTCAGAGCAAGCTTTCCAAGACCTCCTCCCATGCTACTTCATTAGTTAAGGCAATTTGGAAATTTGTGAGACTGTGTGAGTCTTGGGGCCATCTAAAGTGCCAGATGGTCAATGTCTGGAGAACAGGTTGTCATAGTAGTTCCCTAACCATAGGCAGAACAGTTCAGTGGAAAAGCAGCATGACCATTCAAAGACATCTGGAATCCCCTGGAGTCTATTAATTCCCTGGGAAGAATGCTGATAAATTGCTTGCAGGGAGAAAGAAAGTATCTTTACAGTCTTTGAAGTATCTGCCTTGCGTTAGATATGAAATTTGTTCCAGATACACAGGGTAACAACGGTAACAATACTTTTGACATTATTCATAGAGTATAGCCAAGGTCACGTGGTCTGGCTTTATGACTAGAAGTTAGAAAAGTTGGTACTCTAGGTTTAATGCAAACAGAGATAAGGCAAATGTGCTGCAGTTAAGGTCTATCATTGACGGAATACTGGTCACTCAGTGCTTTGAGTAGTTTTATTTCTTGTTCTTTATAATGGACTATATAAATATGCCTTTCGTTCAGGAATCTGGATGTTTTTACTTGAAGTATGGCAATGGGATGTTCTTTGATAGCACATAGGGTGATGCCATAGAAATGTAACCCCACTTTTTGCTTTAGAAAGCAGATCCACTTGTTTGCAGTCCCTTCCTTTAGAGAAAGTATTTACTGCAATTGCCACATATCAGTGGTCTTCAAAGAGTTCCTGTAATTCAGCTAGAGAGCTGACTCAAGCCAGATTGTGCTTGTATTCTGACATCTTCTTCATCAGAAAGCCTCTTTTAGCCTTGAGCATGCAAGACTGGAGGTCACTGGAGTTCATAAGAAAACTTGAAAAAAATCTTGCCTCTTGGTCATATTTACAAAGCCAGCTTTTCGTCAGGCCCTCACTGCTTCCCAGCTCCCTCCTGTTACCTACACCTCTTCTTCAAGGTGTTTTCTTGGTTGCAGCTATACTTCCCGGTTGCCTGCATAACTTCTGCAAGACCATTTACTTTGGGAAGTTCTGCCAGAGTTTTTTCAGCTTCTCTAACCTTCACCCTATTGACGCTTCCAGTTCTGCGAGTTCTTTTTTGGATGCCTGGATTTTTACAGGGGCATAAATGACTTAAGTTTTTAGTCCTCTGTTCTTCTACAGGTGAATGAAAGCTAGATGCCTATCTTCTTTGGATTATTAAAAAAATCTTATGTATGATATATCATTAGACATGTTCTTACAAACTGTTCTTTTGACCTGTTTATAATATCAAATAATAATATGATTATATTATTAATTATTATAATTTCTGTCTTTGGGAATTTGAACTGCCTTTCTAAACTTGCAGTGCTAGATTTCACGCTTTAAAGTGAATGTTTAGTCCAATCCACGGACCGGACCACTTCTAAGCAGTCAGACAGAATTTTGGAGGTTTTTGTGTACAGTGAAAAAGCAAAGAATTTTACTCAAAGCCAATTCAAGTGAGTGGACATTCTGACATTTAATTAATTAGCATTAGATTGGGACATTTGAGTAGGGAGTCTCTAGAACTGTTAGTTCCTATTGGTGTTCAGATTACTGAGCATCAAAGCAGCACTACTAATTGTTGCCTGGCCACTAAGTTCTGCCAGGCGCAGGACCCAGGATGACAAGAAACAAGTTTTCTAAATACTAGTCTCATTTCATAGTTTTCTGTGGTGAATGGTTGCTCATCCATCCTACAACCCATGCCATGCCTCCCCAAAGAGTCCTACTGTGCTCTCAGCCACCTAAAAACCACCGATGTTTTGAAGCAGATGCAAAAGATGTATTTACATGACTTAAGTCTTCTCCACTTTCCATCAAGTACAAGTGTAAACTTGGTGAAAAAACTGTTATTACACATTAAAAACAAAATGAACCCCAAACACAACTCCCCTACAAGGACAAAGAAAAAAAGGAAGTTTCCTTTCTGGAAATATGGCAAAAAGGAATGAATTCAAGAGAAGCCAGAAAAAGAACATGCTGGTACTGTACATAGAAATTCTGTGTCATTGTAGACAGCAGCTCTCTAAACTCATTCAAACTTTTTGATAAGTCACTCAAGCCAAATGATATAATCCAAGTTAAAACTTAGTCTTATACTTTTTGCTTAAGAAATACTGTGAAAGTTATTGGAATGGTAAAGTTAGGAAACAGTTCATGTAATGTTAATATCTTGAGATATGCAAATAGGCCAGATCCTATCTGTTTTATCTAAGGGAGGTAAGACATGTCCCACATTTAATTCAATGGCGTTCTCATTCCTTTTCCCCAGCTAAGCTGACTGTACCAGCAACATAAAAATAAAAATTAAAAACATTAACAGTGTTTTCACATCTTTGAAGGATGCCACTATGTGAGAGAACAGATGCACTGCCAGACTTACTGAGTAGGAGCCCGGTGCCAGCCTGCTGTAAGGAATTACTAGCAGTATACCATTTTTGGCATGGATCTTGGTGCAAAGCATAAAACAGGACTCCTTGTTCAGCCAACCATGAGTGCTTAGTCCTGTCCTCTCTCTTTTCTGTGGTCTGAGAATTCCACTGTCTGCACTCTCAATGTCATTGAGAGTGACTTTAACAAGCCACTCAGTTTCCTAAAGAAATAATAACAGTGATATACTGCTCTGCATATTTTTTAAATTGCTGTTACACATTGCCAGTGCAAGTCCCCGTTGAATCATTGCTACTAAGAAGGTAAACACTTTTACAACAGCACTGTTTTCATCAAACATCTGCTTCTTACTGCAATGATACATAAGTTTCCTTTGGATATTCGGTCACGAAGAATTAGCTATGGGTACAGCCAGATCAAAGCCATATGGGGATCACTTGTAAAAGCACAATTCTTTCAACAATTTTTTAATTGAATTAATCAGCAATCAATGGCAAAACATACTTTCTACTGAGATCAGTTATTCTAAAGAGGATGAAGGTCTAGAGGTTAGGGCATGAGTTCAGATTTTGGGGGACATGAGTTCAACTCTGCCCTCTCTACCCTTCATGTGGGACCTTAGGGGGTGTGGAATTGGTGGGGAGGATTAGCTTTCATTATCTTAGCTCACTATCTGTGACACAGCGTACCAGTATTTTCTGTTGCTCAGAGGGTATTGTGGAAGTGAATACATTTACAGTTAGAAGGAGCTCTCACATTGCTGCAACGAGACATGGCAGTATCTAGAACAGAAGGAGACTTCTTCATATGGGCACCACTTACAAACACTACACACTTTCACATGCTGAAGCACCGAGTGATAGCTGACTGCATGTATACACGCAGGCAAACATACAGATGTCTACGCGTACCAGGTTTCCCCCTGCTTTTCTTAAATATCTTTTCATTGCAATATCTTAAGCCTGAGAGCATTGGAAAAACATGAGTCATATGACTGTTTCGTTAACTTCTTGTTAGTTAAATTCTATTGAAAACAAATAATAAACATTTTTAAGATCATGGGTGTCTGTACGACAGTTTATCTAAATAAAGGCAACACTTCCAAACTTTATTGCCAAATAATGTCACCTCAATATTATGCATACACTTTTTTTGTTTTGGTTTACAAGGAGAATACCACAAAATTCAAACTATGGTCTGAAAACTACTTTTATTTTGAGTCAAAAAAGTGCATGACACATTTATTTATTTATTAAAAAAATATTCATTGCTGGTTTACAGCAGTAATAACAGAGACTTGCACAGACATCCCTGGTTGGTCAGATGTGAGAAAGGTGCCAAAAATTAGTCTTTATTCAAAGGTCCAGACTCCATATATCTACCACTTGCAGATATCGGCAAATAGTGATTGCAGTTCTGCACTTTGAACTAAGTAAGTTAAGAGCAACACTAGAAAGAAATTGGATTCAAGAGGAAGAGATAATAATTTGAAAACTAAAATTGTAAACTGACAGTTCTGAAGAAATACATCTGGGAAGCTGGAATGGTTCTTTTTGATGAGTGGCTGTGCCAGCGAAGGAGAAAAGCTTTGCTACAGGTAGATGACACGAGACTAGTTCTGTGTCTAGATAAGAACTTGATCCCATTACGCTACTTGGTTTCCAGGAAAGCATCAAAACATTGGCTGTGACTCAACATGGGAAATTATTATTTAGGATAGAGGAGGAAGAGACTAGTATGAGGAGGCAAAGAATTTGAAAAAAGATAGTGATATTATAGTTGTGCTAAACCCCAAATTTTGCTACAGGGCATCACCAGATGAGTTCAAGGAGCAAATTTGTTACACGGAGTATTTTAATCAGCGGAATCAGCACGTGGTACCGGATTAAGTGGATGGTTAGCCAGATGGCCTCCATGAGTGCTGCAATAGAAACTGGAAGTTTTGGCAACAGAGCCGCCAGGGAGCATCGCAGAGCTGGACTGACCACTTTGTATCACCATCGCCTTGGCAATTTCTTTTCCAACTCCATACCACAGGCAACACCTTCAGACATACCACCTGCATCCCTGGTCCCTTGGGATTAGGAGGTAGTAACTTAAAATGGGATACATGCAGGCAAGGGTTTATTGGGGCAATCACAGGAAAGGAAAACCTGTTTTATAAAAGGAGACCAAAAGAGCTTGTCTTAGTTAGTCTGGCAAAACACAGCTGAGCAAGGATATAATAGCTCTCTATAAATATATCAGAGTAAATGCCAGCGAAGAAAAAGAACATTTCAGCTAAAATTTAGGAACAGAACAAGTGGAGCCATAAATAAGTTTAAACTGGAAATTAAATGATTTTAAGCTGTAGAAAAACATCACAGTCCTCCTAAAGACATTTTAGCAGGGAGGAAAGAAACATGGCTAGTTTTAAATCAGAACTTGCTTGCTCTATGAAAAACTGCCTGGGATGAAGGGGAACATGGATAGAAGAGGACTAGGTTATGACACGGGATCCCTTTTGTTTGTTCTTGTATACCTAGCTTTTGGCAAAGGCCTCAGTTTAAGTAGGTTAATCAATTCCTACTTCAAGCAGAATTTTTTTGTTTCCTTTTATGCCACGTCCAAACTCTTCTGGCTACTGCTATTAACGATGTGATCCAATATACTCAGACAGGGCTTCTTGTTGCTCCAAATGCAGCTACAAACATGCTCTCAGTAATACTGGCAGCAAAGCACCTTTCTCATCATTGGGACTTCTTGTGATAGATAGCTCAAAGCAGCTTTTAATATTCTGACTTGGTATCCGACTCCTGTAATTTCCAAAGTAGACTCTATGCTTTATGTAACAACGCTGTTGTCCCTGATACAGATCATTAAATACCTGCAAATGAAATGGAGACACGTGTGGCTGGCTTAATGGCCTGACTTTTGCAATGCTCAGCCATATGGAAGGTTTGGCTCTGTCTGCTGCAGCGGTTACGTGCAAAACGTGAAGAAGACAGCTCTTATGTTCCAGAGGTGTGGTAGGGCAATGCAACCTTTCCGCAATGCATTTTAGTTGTGATGCTTTTGAGATTTAGGATGATGTAAAAATAAAGGAAAATAGCAATTCCATTTCCACTCTGGGCCACTAAGAAGAATGACTGAGGATATTAATTTTAGAAAATAATGAGAATTTCAACACGTATGTAATCAAAGACATAACATGAAAAAGAATACAGGAGCTCCTTCAAACACACTATCCTGGTTTAACATCCTCATAAGGAAATAGTATAATGGTTTGAATAAATTTCAGAACGTGTAAAATATAGAATTAAGATTAACTGAATAATTTGCAACTGTTTGATAAAATCATAATGCAGAACGTATCATGGTAAATAAAACTCTCTTAAGTTGTGTAAGCAATACAGCTTGCAGAGTGTGCAGTTTAGTTCATCTAGTACAAGAACAAAAGTACATCATATTTTAGATTCAGATATATTCAGATGTAGGAAGATGTGACTGAAGAATCTATATCCAGGAAACTCCTACATTCTGCATTAAAAAATTAAGTAACATGTAGGCATATATTAAGAAAAAGAATATGTGGAAAGCCAAAGACAGCACAGAGGTGAGTTTAGTATACACAAAGATAGAGATTGTGAGAACAAAAGCCTAAGGACGGATTTTAATTTGTTGAGATATGACATGAAACAGAAGACACTTAAAAAAAAATCAATGTCATTGTTAATTGAACTGTTCTGACATTTATTTTGGCTGCCAGCAATATCTGCTGGCTTTTGGTCAGTCCTTCGGGTAAAGTAAACCTGTGCAGGTTTCAGAAAAAAACCCGTAGACCCAACCCAACCCAACCAAGATTGTTTTCTTGACAATCTCTGCATTGGAAAACTCTGTTAACAAGGAAATTGTATTGATTTGGATTATGCCAGACAAGGCCATATCCTTGTTTAGTAAATAATAAGAATTCTTACAAAATTGGTAGGCTGAAAATGAATGCGGTTTCAAAGATACGTAAGTTTCCAGTTTAAATAAATGGCAAACAGATAGGATTCACATAC
The DNA here is from genome assembly GCF_000690835.1 of Fulmarus glacialis. Taxonomy (NCBI): domain Eukaryota; kingdom Metazoa; phylum Chordata; class Aves; order Procellariiformes; family Procellariidae; genus Fulmarus; species Fulmarus glacialis. Next base: position 187,807 of record NW_009232510.1, read on the forward strand.
TTTTTGCAAGTGCCACTCAACAAGTTAATTACGGGGATCAGCATTTCTACAGTCATCCAGAATAAATGCAAAGCTTTTGTTTGTGCTTTAATGTCCTCAGGATTATGCAGGCTGTTTCAACTTCATAGACATAATTCCCAGTTCTCAAATGGCACTTGTCAAGGCTTTGAACACCCTCCAATCAGTGTTACCCAATCCACATCCTCACATCTGAAGTGAAACTGTGCTTATGAGGCAGGGTTTGTCGCACTGAGGGATGGTGGGAATCCTTGGAACAGTCATATGCCACAGATGGGGATCTCTTACAAAGATGTTGGAAACACAAGCCAGAGGAGATCTGCACTATTCCTGCTCTTTTTTTGGAATATATAAAAAAAATGGTCATTGGATACTGGTCAAGGCTGACTTTTGCCTTGACACAGTATAGCCCCTCTCATGCTTTTTTTTTCAGTTACCAAAGCTTCACTGATACTTTCACACCAAGTATCTGTCCCAGAGACTAGAATGACAAACTGCTTGTGAGGACAATAGGAAAATTTCCCTAGTAAGCTCCACTCACTGCAAATAGGGGTGTTAAAACTGTGGCCTGGGGTGAAGAACTGAAAAGCAATGGAAACAATGCATTACTCCTCTCCAAAGTTGTCTGAATGGAGACTCCCTGCCCCAAAGTGCTGCTAGTGGAAAAAGGATTGGTTTTCCCTTTGGTGTGCTAATGGCAGGGGTTGTTGCTGCTAGCCTCCATTGCCCCACACAGAAGAGGAGAAAACAGGAGAATCTACAAAGGATTGCCCTGGAAAGTTGGTATTTCTGCTCATTTTTTCTCAGACGCACCACAATATGTACTACAGAATAATCGTAATTTTTCTCCACACTACATGTAACATCACCTACCTTAAGTATTTGTCAGACCATGAGAGATCTGTGCCAAGTGTCAGCAAGGTTTACCATTTCCTTATTGCTTTTAGAAGTTAGGGTTGTGATTTTCAACAAGAACCACAAATTATCAAATAAACTAACTGAGATACTGGCTTCTACTTAAGCCAGCTTTCATCTCAGTGACTTGTAGAAATTTCCCAAGCTACTGCAGAGCACACAAGGCATGGGACTCTGTACTAGGATCTCTCACTTACTAGTAGTTTCAATCTGGTAGGGTCAGCTCAGTTTCATTTCTTTCTCAGAGGCCAAATGCACAGATTCACTTACATCCAAATGTCAGTGATTGCAGTCTAAATGCCATTCTTCAGGCTGTTTTGCCAGGGCAGGGTTTTTAGAGAGTCAAATAGCAGGGGTTAAAAAAAAAACCAAAACACCTAAACCTATCCCTGTGAAGGCCTCCACAAACTAACTCTAGCAGAGCTCCACCTCCCAGCCTGAGGGCTGCCAAACAAGAGACTGGGAGCTGTGCTAATCCCTAATTAAGTCTAATATACACTAGAGAAGGTTTGTTGATTTAGCTAGATAGGTAGAGCAATGCTGACAGGTCAGTCCTAATGCAGGCACAACTGTAAGAGGAAAAAAAGCCTTCAAGAGCATAATTGATAGCAGTTGGTGAGCAAAGTGAACTCTATTCTAGAAAGCACAGGTTTTTTACACTTGTGCAAATGGTACATGACACAGTGGAGAAGTGACCTGTGGAACAACTACAGACCCCGACTCCTGCTCTCCTGTGCCCATGGCTGCCTTGCAGAAAGCCTTGAACCAGCCCAGCAACTTGGCCATGATGGGGTATCTGCTGCTGCAGTAGCTGCTACTACTGTGAACTGGAAGGCAGATTCTCTGCCTGAACCACAACAGGAAAAAAAGGTGAAACCCATCTTAGGTCCCCCATTGTACATATACAATGCTACATATAAATATGTACAAGTATATGTATATGCACACATGTATGGATGACCATTCAAACTTTGGCTGTTGAACATACTCTCATAAAGCAAGATATGCTTTTCGCTGGCATGATTGCACCACTAAAAGCTGGTAAGATAAACCAGCATGCAGGAATTTTGTCTTGAGGCAAGGAGAGAAATTACCAAACACAAAATCTGCAGTAAAATAATTTGTCTCGCTTTTTTACCTTTTACTTGGAAGCACCAAGACACATTATTATCTGCTCTGAAAGAAGGATGACTACTGACGCAGTTATTATGGATCCCATGCAGAAAGTGAATACTTATTCACAAACTATTAACTTGCTGTTCTCTGTGACTGGAAACTCACAGGACGGACTTGAGCGGGTCCCAGATGCAACCTCCATGCCCACCCCTCCTTCATACTTGTGTAATGGTTAATCTGTTTCTAAAATGGGTTATTCATGTACAATAGCTATTTTAACATTCTCACAGGGACTGCACATCCAAGGGGAGAAGAGTTTGTCATTCTAGGGGCCATAACTAGTACCATAGCAAAAAGTAGTAAAGAAAATGTCATTGAAATTAGCAGAAGATTAAAAACATGGTTTAATTGGCTAACACATGATAATAATCTTATAAAATACCCTTGGCTTTTGGTCAATTTGAGGAATGGATACTATTTTAAAAGTGTTTTCATGAGCCTCAAAATGAAATAATCTGAAAAGCATTAATGTAATAAATGAGCTTTTTAGTAATCTAGTCTCACTGGAAACACTGTAGACACTAGAAATCTATTTCTAAAAAATCAGGTCATTGCTCTAATTAAATCTGACATAGACATAAAAGCATGTATATAAGGCCTGTGTTTAATGAAGAACAATTTCGCACCTCCAACATGCCACTAAAAGATTACACTACATAGAATTAATGCCTTTGAACCCTGCTATTTTCATCTGAAATTTACATGACACATCTTTTGAGGTGTAGTCATGGATCTGTTTTATATAAATGTAGAGTAAGGATGGTTTTCCTTGCACTTCTAGACTAACTTGCAGCATTTAGCTTTGATTTTTGTCGGTGTCAAGATGGAACAATTCCTGCCATTAGATACCAGAGGCATTTTACTCTCAGGTAGTCACAGTGTCTCAGATGTGCTGCAGGGAAAAACAATTAAAGAAATGTGATACTTTCTGTTCTATGGGAAGGAGAGAGCAATTGCAGCAACAAACCAAGTTTTTTCTCCAAGAATGTGGGCGAGGAGCTGGGGGAGAGGAGAGGAACTCTTTTTGGCTGAGCATCTAATTGGGATTTCAGTTCTAGGTATGCTTAACATGGGTCACCCAAGGGAAGACAGCTCTTCCTCAGCTGTAATGCAGCTCTAAATGCATAAATGCTATACTAAGCAAAGCAGATTGTAGTCTAGACTTTGGCAGTAAGGGCAGAAGTATGACTGCAGGAAGGACTGCAGGTTCCCCGCTGAAACAAGTGGGGGAACAGGAGTGGAGACTGAATCAAGTCTAACATTCATACCCATAAATCACCAATCGACAGGCCATTCTGCATAAAGCAGAGGGTGGTTGCAACAGACCTCATGTCTTGGGAGCAGAGTGAGAGCAAAAGGAGAAAACCAAAATCAGAGAAAGAACTGAGAATGTGCTGTGGCTGTGCACTCTTCCTTACAGTAACTGTGTGAGTTAGTGGGTGACCTCTGTTTTAAAACAGGGACATCAAAGGCTGTAAAGCCAGATGCTATTTAAGAGCCGAGAAATTCCCTTCATTTTTACTATAAAAGGACTGGCACACATATTTTATGAAGGATTTCAAATTGGTTATAAGAAAAAAAAAAAAAAAAGTCTTCAACACTAGTCCTCTACTGCAAACACCTCTGTTTAAATGTCTCAAATTAGATTTTGTTGGAAAAAAAGATACTGGCACACTCACAACCTGACATACTTTCCATTATAAACTCATTTCTAGTGTAAACTCTAAATGTACAAGCTATAAATAGCACCTTGACTACAACATAGACTTTCATTGTGTGCTCTGAATTCAGAAACAATATTTGACTTTAGCTGATTTCTTTCTTTATAATTCTTCATGACTTCTACCATTTATTTACTATTTATTTACCTTTTAATAAAATTTTGTAAGAAACTTTTTCCATAGTATTATTCAGACAGGAAATAAAAGATGTGTTTGCAGAGAAAGGCCTCACACTTGTTGCTCAGTGAGCAATACAGTGCATTTCCTTGCTGTTCCATGGCATAACAAGCAGTAAAACCCAGGAAAAAAGAACATCCAGGACTGCGGTCCAGTATCCTTTGATTTAATATCCAACCTCCCTGTGCTCACTTCAAACTTTTGTGGCTGTTAAGCACCTCCACTTTGTCAGTCAATTGTGATTTTAGCCAAAGTAATTTTTTTTTACCTTTCCTCAGAAGCCTTCTTTCCCTTCACGAGAAGTTTAGCTGTTTTCCACTGTCCTTCCACCTGCACATTCACCTCCAGTGAATGTTTACATGGTAAGAAAATAAGAGAATAAAATTTAACTACCTAGCGTTCCCTAGGACATCTAGAAATAGATCCTCTAGATGTTCTAAAACACCTAGAACAATGCTACTACCTGGAAAAAAAAGAAATACCTGTGAAAAATGAACTACCCAAACAAAAAAACCTAAGGTAAACTTTTCTAAAGTGTATGAAGGTATTTGAGACTGCTGTTTTTTAGTGTTTTACAAGGATAAAGAAAAAGGCAATAATATCTGTGTAGGCACAGATTCCATTTTGCTGGCCATCAGAAAAAAGAAAAAGTGATCTAACTTTCTGGGGTTGGCAAAACAGAGTAGTGGGTACTGTCAAAGACAAATATTGTTTGTTTTTTAGCATGCAAGAAGAGTGGTTAAACAGCACTGTCTGTAATTCTTGGCCACTGAAGCAAAGGTTATTAATTTCACAAGAGCTTATGATAGTGATATGCTACAATTCAGTAAGCATTTTCAGCAGTGCAAGCTAGCTGAGGCAATATCCTGACCTGAAAATGTTTTCTGGCAAAGTGTTCCTTGCTGGTCTGTTACCTGAGTCTCATGGTGACTCTGTACAATATCTCTCAGCAGTGCACAGGATGCAGTCATTGCACAGACAATGTAAATGGAGTTTATATATATCTGTATATATTGGCATATTTAGGATTCTCTGCATAATGGATGTGTACAAGCAAGCAAAAGCCGTAAGTTTTCTCTTTGCTTTGAAACTGCTAAATGTGTTCCAGAACATGTTTTTATTAAAAAAAAAATTAAAAATAATTTTAACTTCACCTCCACTTTTACCAAATGACTTCATACTAGTTGCCGTCTTTGTATTGCAATTTAAGACGTAGGGATGAAAAGTGAGAGCTAAGAGGTAAGTATTATTTTCATGTTTCTGAAGAAAACCTTCCAAATATGAGCTAGTGGCAAGCAGCTCTGTGGTTCCTAGCTGAACCTGCAGTATTCTGCCTAGAACAGCAACTCTCAGAGGGGCCACAGCTCCTATTTGTTTCAAAGAAGAAAAAGTATAATGTCAGAAGTGTAGCAATTACTATTTAAATACAACACAATTAATGCTTTCATGGGTAATAGCTTTAGCAGAAATACTCAGCTAGTTCGCCTAAGTCAAGTACTGCAAACAGGTGGATGGGCACATACAAACTGCTGATCTTCCTCTGATCCCTCCATGTGCCACTGCTGCCACATTGCTATGGTGTGTATCGTACCTACCCTCAATGGGGATAGGATTAGACATCACACTTCTTAAAGCATCATTTACTACTGTTTGCAAGCTCATACTGGTTTTCCTGAAACTCCAACGTCATAAATGCCCTCTCCCACATGCTAAAATCTTGAATACCCTAAATTCTTTAAAATCCCTGATGTCTTCTTATGTAATAAACACTCAGCTTAAAATGTGAGCATGGTGTATAGAAACCGGTTTTTATATCGAAGTATCTTGGGAGTGAACTTAATGGTGTGCAAAATGGTGCCCTGGCCCAATGCTCTTTATGAAATAAATACACATAAGACATGCTGCACCGACTGGGCTTAATAAGAGGAAAATAGAGGAAAATTTGACATGGGTGACGTGAGATGAATTTCTAATGCAGTGGTTAAAGAGTCACGCCTCTTTGATACATATGCTATCAAAGATGGCTCAGGGCAGCTTGTGCAAACAGGCAGTTGCTAGGACTATTGGAATAGGCATGGCCTCACTGTGTTGTTTGCCTATGCCAGAACCCAAGGGAGGCTGATGCCATCTCCACTTTGGAGGCTGAATGGAAAGTGCCTCCAAAGTGGAGATGGCATCAGCCATCTGGATGTTACTGGAGCAAGGAGTTGCTCTCCCTATTGCTGCTTTCCATCCAGTGCCTGGGGAGAGGTTTCCATACCTCTCTCCTTCTGCTCTCTGTTCCAGCTCTGTCTGTCTCCCATCCTTTCCCCGTGGCAAAAGATGCTTGACTAAGAAAAGGCCTGAACCCTCCTCCTTGGAATGACAAAATTCAGTGTCCTCTGTGGTGGTAAACCTTCATGACTAAGATGTCAGGACCCAAAACATGAACTTTTCTTTGTGACATCTCTATCAAGCACATACTCCCAGAAATATAATCAGGAAATCAGCAGAGCAAGGATTTACATGCTAGCTGAGAGTTAACCCAAGGGCCTGGACACTTGTTAGTTGGTCAGACCCATGGCACTCTGCCAAAGAGGTTTTGTGAAGGGAACACTGCTTGAGAGAAGATTGATGGCACAGTCCTGCCCAAGGCTACAGATCAGTGTGGGGTTTGCAACTTGTCATTGCCTAAGAAGTGGCATGGCTAGACAAGGACTTACCAGTGCAATGGGAAGCTTGGCTTCCTGAGTTTAGCTTTCTCAAACTTGAATTAGCCACCTTCTCCACAGAGAAGGTCACATACTCTGATAACTGAATCCTTCCTTCAGCACACGGAGGAATAAAACCTTTACAACTAGCAATCCATCTAACCCAAGAAGCTAGGATGGAATACAAGACACAGTGACATGACAGATGATGCTGTTGGCCAGCATATAAAATATTTTTACCTGCTTTGAATATGCGGTAAGAAATACCTAAAAGTATTCTCATTAAGTCTACAAATTTATAAATTAATCATTTCAGAAGCTATATATACTTTAAAAGGACGATGAAGTAAAAAAATCAAAATGAATATTATTGGCCTCTGAGTCAATGAGCCAGAAGACATTAGCATATGCAATCTTTACTGTAATTATTTAACATTTTTCAGGCTGCTGTATTAACCTTTGGAGAAGTAAACAATGGAAAGTTACATGACTATTTTCAGCAAAGCATGAGCCAGAACTGCCTTTTTTGTTTTCTTCATATGGAACAATAACCTCATTGCTCAAAGCATTTTGACGAGATTTTTATTTGCCTTCTACTTGTTATGAAGACATTTATATCTTCGCAAAGTAAATGCATAGCATTCACATACAATATATCTTAAGGTGAATAATGGGGGTTCCCTTGCATTGAAAAAGGTGCACATATAATTTCTATTATTATATGTATTCTTTTAGTTTTAACTTTGATCATCAAAATGTGTATATATAAGTGACAAGCTGTATGAATTTTTGTAGGTTTTGTTGTTGTTGTTTCCACATTTTCTCTGTGTAGTTTGTTGTATTTTTTTCTAGAAGCAAACTGAAAAGTTTCTGGGGCAGAAGATGACTTTCCTTTAAACTATACAATTCCCAGTACTCCTAGGCTATCTAAATTCTTTTCTTTTCCTACACTCCCATTTTCATCTTCTTACTTTCTTGTAGTCTTTAACATGCAGGTTTCATTATTTGGAATAACGACTATTTGCAGTACTATAGAAGATGAGAGTCCCAAGCAATACAAGTGCTGAGAACTATTCCAGCTCCTAGAGGAATTGTTGTTTTGGGGTCAGTGACTAGTTTGCTGTGATTCAGTGTTGCATGAAAGCTCATAAACCCCTTTGGAACCATGGGTTTAGCATAAAAACAATGATGTGGTATTAACTGAGCAACAATCGATGATATAGATGTACTCTCCATGCAGTTTCTCTGGACTTCCTTCATTATAATCCCTCCCAAAGCCATTGGAGATGGTCAGGATTAGACTGGCTTGCATGAAGGCAGGTATATACTTTCTGGGATAGTGTCACAAGAAAAAATATATATGGCATTGAGCTGGAGGTAATAATATGCCTTGATTGACTGAACTGGTTGCACAGTCACATTTTATAGGTGGCTCTATACCACTACCAGATAAAGTGATGAGGTTGCCTACATGAATATCTGCATCTTCATACCATCCCTGTGAAGTGGGCAAGTTTTATCATCCCATTTTTATAGATGGAGGAATGAAGGACTAAGCTCCCAAATTATTCAAGGTCACTCAGTGATTTAAGTCTGAGCAGGGAACTGAAACAGTTCTCAAGCAACAGTAAAATATCTTTACAGTAAAATGTCTTAACTACTCGGTAATACTTTCTTCCCTATTGCAAGTAATACATAATTAAAAGATAACTATTAAATCTGTTTTCAGATGCCTGAATCTCAAATTGATATTGTGTTACATTCTCTCTGCTAGTAGAACAACCACAGTTCTTCCCTTCAAACAGCAAGGAGTTAAGATGGCAATAATGATTCCCTGTAAGTCCTTTGTGGGCCCTCCATTATGCACTGAGAAATTCTCAGTGTCAGTGGCAGGGAAATATAAGCAGTAAGGTGCAAGTCTTCAGATTGTCAATAAAGTTGTCTGATTTGTAATCATACTAGAATTCCTGCAGCAGTGAAATGATAAACTGTATTAGAAGGATACAGCAAGCACTAACTTATCCCTAATGGTCTATTTTGTCCTATGGACCTTTGGCTATCCTTTACTGTGATTTTATTTCAGAAGGAGGAAAGCAAAGGTCAGAATCATAGGCAAATCTGTTGCTTCATTCCTCACTGTCCAAGCAATAAACTATATAGAATATATTTGAAGTCATTTTGAGATGAAAGATAACACTTCAAAAGGCTCTTCTAGCACTGAATCAACCATGAAGTACCCATAGCTTCCTGAGCTATCTAGAGATGCTGATCAGTTTAGTGCTGGAGAATTGCATTAAAGGTCAAAGCCAAGAGCAATTAAGGGCTGCATGATAGGAAATTGAAGAGTCAGTTGGGAAACATAGTGTAAATGAGCCTCATGTTTTCTGTACGCGGTCTTTCTTTGCTTCCTTCTCTAGATTCAGCTAAACACAGTTTTCAGAGAACTGTTCAACATTTGACAGCAGTAGTTACCATGCACAGAAGGGGTGAGCTTTCTCCTCACACACCTCTGTTCTCGTTTGATGAAAAGCAGTATTGTAATTTTGATATTTTTTACTCTTTCTTTCCCATTATTTTTGCCCTTCTTCCTCTTTCCTTGAATGCCACCGGAAAATGCTGTTAGAGTAGAGGCTTGGCATAATTTTGTAATATCTTGTCCTTCTTTATTCTTGTGCTTTTGTATATCCAAGCAGCCAAGAAAGAATCCATAGCCCTTTTTAGCAAAAATCAATGACTCTTTTTCTCTTCAGTACCATGAGTCTAGATGATACATGAGCAAATACAAATTTGACCGTAGGAGTCTAGTCCGACCGCCCTGCTCACAGCAGGGTCAGGTAGAGCTGGTTGCTCAGGGCTGTGTCCTGTTGGGTTTGGACAGTCTCCAAGAATGGAGACGCTTCCACCATCTCAGGGCAATCTGTTCCAGTGTTCAATCATCACCCTCACAGTTTTCTCTTATGTCTAAACAGAATTTCTTGTATTTCTGTGTGGGTACCTTGCCACCTATTCATGTCATTGGGCACCACTGAGATGAGAATGCCCCTTTCGGTCTCACTGAACTCAGTGATACAGAGAATTGCTAGACCAAATCATGTGATCAGGACTCTCTAATTTATTTCTGCAAGTTCACATATTCAAGCTTTTCATTGTAAGCACAAAGGCCAAAAAGACTTTTCTTAGTGGGAGTCAAGACTTATCTAATATTATGTCTTTAAAACTGATGACCTAATAAAACAAACCCACAAAATGTTATGAGAATTGCAAGAGTTGATTGTTATGCTTTCTAGGCCATTTGCCATATTTAAGCTTCCATGACAGAGAAATATGAACCAAATCTTCCTTGAGGTAAGCCCACATTTTCTTTGTGCTACATTGGCCTTACTGAAGTCTGGGAAGAGCTTATAGAGAACCAGAATTGCCTTTTACATTTTTTTCAGATTTGCAAGATTTCCTAAAATGACAATACACATCCTAAAAATATGCGAATAAAAAGTTACAGCTGTTGACCAGCAGAGTACTTTGTCCTTTTATTCATATTTATTGGTACATTGCACAGTAACTGAACTTGCAAACCTTTAATTGCAAAAGAAGAGGCGTGTTCTTGCTTCTGGTTTTCCTCTAGACTACAAAGACTACCCATAAATTTTCCTGAAGTAGACACAATGGGACTGTGACTCCATTGCCAAAAGAGCCATTGCTCATAGGTGGCATTTCTGTGGACTTAGAAGAAAGCCAAAATTTATTGAACCAAGATCCTGGATTTCTAATGACTTCAGGCCATAGTGTAGGGCACATTCAAGCCTGATATAAGAAATAAGCTGAATTGGTATTTGGTGTCAAAGGAACTCAAAGTCAGTGTGCTTCCACATGGGACATCCCCATCTCCCTCTCTTTAGACATATTGGTTAGGGTGAGCTCTTGCCCTCTGACATGTGGACCCCATTATAACACTACATCTGTAAAATTTTATTTAACTTTTATGTGAGAAAGTCAACATAAACGGGACAGTTGGTACTAATATATATATATATATAAAGGATAAAACCTGTAAATTTAGTTCCATGGCAGTTTCTGGAGTAATAAATAAATAAATAAAAATGAATCAATGAATATCATTGCCTGTAGAGGAGGGTTGTTTTCTGAGATGATTATTTTGCAAAATGCAAGTCACAGAAATAAATATAGATTTGCTCAAATTCATATTCAACTAGAAATAAAAAGTCACATTTCCCCAGTATAATGCAGAAGAAGGCTGAAGTCCAAACAAACAAATTGCAGTAATTCAGTAATGGTGCAGTCCTGAACCAACATTCCTCAGATAAAATAATGGAATCTGCATCAATCATCAGATGCACCAAAAATAAGTCACCCTCACAACATGACTTGACAGGATCTATGTCTCCCAATCTCGAAATAAATGTTTGTGCTTTCCCTTGACACTCACAGTGTTTTCCAAAAATGTGGTAGTTTTAATTTTCTGATAGACGACCATTATTCCTTGGCAATGTTCTATTCAAGTGACATTATCTCATAATTCTCTGTGTATCTTTTGCTGCTTGATACTTCTTGAAAAACAGTAAATCTAAAGTTTCTATCATCAGCTTCATACCTAAAGTAAATCACTCAGTGCAGTGATATGCATAGGTGAGGATGCTTCTTTCATCTCAGATTTGCAGTACATGATTAAAAATAAGTAATTCTCAAGCTCTGTTTACCCAGATGATATTTGAAGCCTGACTGGACTCAACTGTATCAGCAAAGATCATGTATTTGAATTACTACATTCAAGAACAAAGAGTTATCTCCATGAGACACAAACTGTGAAAACTCATTAACTTCTTTAGATTTTATTAAATACTCTTCTTGTTTAGATGCTGAAGCAAGTCATAATTTTCAAAAGTATTTCTCCCACACAACACTATCTAATTCAGCAGAATTGTAGAAAAGTTGTCCCACAGAGAACCAAAAGGAGTCACCAGCTTCACACTTCTATCCATTTTGTCTAATGCGGTATTGAAAACTGAAACAATGGGACTTCACAGGCTTTCCAGGCAACCTATGCCTGAGCTTTCTCATCGTTTAGAAATCTCTTTCTCCAGTCTTTCTTTCTGCAATATGCGCCCAATACTTCTCCTTTTCTCTACTATAGACATAGGGAGCAGATGATTCACTCAATCTTTGTGATTTAAAGACTCTTATTATGCCTGTCTTTCACTGTATTCATTTTTAGCTAGGCCAGGCTAGGTTAGGTTTTTCAGTTGGTTCTTCCAACTCGTGCTTCCTAAACTATCATTTTCGTTATTTTCCTTACGACTTTTTTTAGCTGGTCTATACAGCTCTCTCTATACAGCTCTCAAAATGCAGTACCTGGTACCAGAACAAGCTCAAATGAGATCTTAAAACTTACTCATCTTCGTAGATTGTTTTCCTTCTGCCTCAGTTTACCACATTCTGTTTGTTGAAAAGATTTTTTTTCCAGTTAGGCAAGAACATTTTAACTTCAAAGCATAGCTTTCAGAATAATTCAATCTCTCCCTATTTGGCATTTTCTAAAAACTTAAGCATATTTTCTATTCCATTATCCAAGTTACTAATGAAAATATTGAAGAGTACCAAAGCTGACTAGCCTTGGCAAAATCGCATTTGATATATGCTTCTACTTCCACAGTGAGCTATTGATTTCCTAACCAGTTTTGAAAACATGTCACACTAGTTTTATCAAGACAATATCTTCCTAGCTTGCTTATGAAGACGTTATACATGCCACTATCATTCTCCCATCCTACTGGGGAATGCCCTACTGGATTTGAAAGTTTTTCTTATTGTCTGATTTGATCAGAGTGGAACATACATTAAAATGCAGATGCAATCAGATATGGAGGTTGCTTTGGAAAAATGTACTAGTTGCTTGCTTCTCTTAGCCTGCTCATGGGGGAAAACAGAATGAAATGTCTGGAAACTGGATGCAACAACCCACTCATTGGCTAAAAGACCAGATGTTGGTATTAAGGAGAAACACTCAGACACACTAACAAATGTTTTGTTATTCTTTTGATCTACTCTGAGAGATTCTTGGTTAAAAACTGCATTTTTTCCTGCTGGATTTCCCAGGACATATCATTGTTTATTTAATTGCACAGCACCTTTGGCTCCTGTACAGACATTCTGCTTTTACCTGCTCTTTTCTGCTTTTTATATTTTATGTTGACAGAATGAGACCAGCATGTCACACATATGGAGTGCAACTGGTTTTTCTCTGGCACATGGTTTACAGGCTCAAAGGAGCTGTGTTGAAAGACATATAACCCCTGCAGCAGCCAAGTGCTTCTATCTGTCTCCCACTATGTGCTCCTTTATGCATGGGGCATAAGGGACCAGGTCACTTCAAACCAGCACAGGGAGCAGTCACATCAGTGTGCCATACCAGGCACCAGCCACTGGGTAAAAGACTCTCAACATGGTGCCTCTTACCCTGGCACTCAAACGTGTTGATAGCCTACTTCTTTAGCAAAAGCTAAAGCTAATCTATTGACTTCTGTGTCTTTTCTCATTTGCAACATTTGAGAGAATAGATCTGCAGTACAATATGGCTAGATTATAATCTGGTTTACCAAGGCTTTTAATCAATATTTAAGAGTAAAAACATAGTAGTTTGTAGTTATCTTTATCAATAATAACAGCTGAATTACTATCCTCTCTATTCACTGTTTCAGCTGGGCAAAACGCGGAAAATGTTTGAGACATCAACATCTTTACTGTCTCTCATTGGTTCTTGGCTCACAGAGATGACCATTAATTCCCCAAAGTACATCAAAACCACATGACATGGTATATGTGACCAGACACACACAACCAGACAAATACACAGTCACTCATTAATACAGTTTTTAGAATCATTTATGTGGAAAAGACCTTTAAGATCATCAAGTCCAGCCGCAGTTTATTCAGTACACCAGTGAAAATGTGTTTTAATCAAACCAATCATCAAAAGATGAACCAATTCTTTGGTTCATCTTTTTGTTCATCTGAACAAAAAACCAAAACAAACAAAAAAAATCTGCCTGCCTGCTTGACTTGCTAATAAAAGCTGAATCACACTTTGTACACCTATTTTAAATCTATATAATCAAAGCTATTAAAAAAACAAGTTACAAAGACTCAGCAAAACTTGACATTTTGCTTCAGACATTTGGAAATCTGGAAACATAGTTTATCTGAAAATAACAATGTGCTCATTAATCTTTCAGGTTATGCATGAAATTAAAACCACAGAGCTTCACTACAGCATGTACAGCATCTCTGGCATTAGAACATGGAAGCAAATTACCTTAGGCAATAAGCAGCGCGTATCAGAAGGTGGCAGCACGGTTATGGTCTGCTGTAGTTGCAACACACATGTATCACTGCAATTTCAGTAAAAGAACTACCGCACCTAATGTAACGTTATTTTTCTCTGATATGGTTCTTATAAATCTCTTGATTGGGCCCAACATTGTAATGTTTTCACAGCTATTACAAAACAGGAAAACTTGCAATGTGCTTTTCCAATTTCTAGGCAGTATTTTTGTTTGTGACTCAGGGCTGGGTTTTTCTTTTGCTTGAAAATATGTTTATAGAAAAAAACCACCACTGCATACATATTTTGGGATGTAGCATGTATTCTCTCAACTATTAATAAATAGATGAATAGTTATTCAGTTCCAATTGGAGAGTTTGGGAAGTTATTTTAGCAATCAAATTTTTTTTCCTATATTAAACACATACCTCTTCTACACAGAGATTCCATAGGTGCTGGTCTTGATTCCTCTACTCTTTGTAAATGTGCACAGTTTTACTTAACACTTTATTGACATCACTGAGGTACTTATGTCTATAAAGCTAAACAGTTTTGCAGATTAGGAGCTTTATGTACAGCTTTTTGATCAGCCGTGTGTGATGTTACGGATGCCATTCTGCAACTAGATGAATAGTTTTATTCATTGAGCCCTTAGCTTCTATTGATTTCACTGAATTACTAATGTAAATAAAGTTGCTCATATATTGTTTTGCTGGATCAGAATCTCACAGCACAGTGGTATTGTACCATGCCTTTTGTGTATATGATCTTCCAAAGCGCAAGTGCCAAGCAGTGATAGCCACTAACTAGCGAAACAATGAATCACCAGTTTTAAAACAACGGAGGGTAATAGTCTGTATGCAAAAAGCTACAAAACAACAGCAGCGTGCCATTTTACACAATCGATTTTCAATCACCAGACTCCAAAAAATAAATTACATATTCTAATAGGGCATGTAAGCATATAGAGAGACATATATATTCATATACACACATACATACACATACGCATTGATGCACACAGACTGCCTCTTCTCTATGTGTATAGGCATTATTGTAGGAAAGGAATTCTGAATGTAAAGAATCACAATAGATATTGGTATACCTCATGGTTTAATGTACTAAAACTTATTGATACATTTTAAATTATTTACCAGGTACCATGACATAAGCAGTGTAAATTAACATGATATGATATGCAAAAAACCTCAAGCAAACCCAAACTTAATACATCCACTTGCAAAAGTACAGACCAAAAGTGATCAAACCCAAATTTGAACTACCTCTAAGTAACTTTTCCTCCGTTTTCCCCTGGAATAGTTTGAAACATTTGTTTTCTACTACTTAGATTTCTGCCAAACACATTTCTCATCTAACCTGTCTCCATTGCCCATATGTTCCTTGTAGGCTGCAAGCATTTAAAGTAATTAGGAGATATTATTAATGGAAAGCTGTCTCAAGATAATGGTCTTCTGCTCTTAGACAAATGCCAAGATGACATTTTTTGAAGCAAGAGGCATATATCCAGGGACATTCTTCTGGTCTCATGATTTTATTTCTATTATGCCAGACAATTAACAATGTAGATTCTGCCATAATATCTTATGTGCCCTGCTCTAGGAAATGACTTTGTGTGCCAGTGACACTAGTGGAAAGCTTTGTACGGGGAGAGACTCTGTGGCCTTGCAAAGACTCTCATTAATACAGTTTGAGTCTGATTCCATTAGCAGCTCTTGTGATTCACAGTACCAGGCCAGGCAGAACTAAAAAGAAAGGTAGCCACCTATGAAACATAGCATCAAATCAATTAGCCCATTTGCTGCTGTGGTATTTTACCTTCCTAGACTTTCATTTGTAAACTTTGCCCGATCAATGGAAAGGCAGATTTCCTTCTCACTTCAGCCATTAACTCATGCATCATGTTAACAACCTCCTATGGCAATATTTCTTATAACTCTTGAGAAAAGTTTTCGAAGTAGTCAGTGCAGATTACTGCTCTGTGACTTCTTAATGCATGTTTTAAATGTTTGTTTTCAGAGACATTGATCATGTTCAAGATTTCCATTCTGTTGTACTAATTAAAAGGAAACAAAAAAATGTGTTTTCAAAGCTAAGTAAATGAGAAGGACACAGAAATTTTTTGTTCTGCTAAGTGTGATGTTGCCATTTGATTTACTGTTCAGACAGTGATGAAAATCAGGAGGAAGTGAAGCACAGGGAGCTTGACTTTGCCAAGTATTCAAATACTTCTTTGCTCCAGTAGCCATTGTGGCACTTACTTGAAAAATGTAGGATCAGAACCATGGATTTGGTTTAGGTGCCTAGGAGATGACTGCAGTGGAAGCTGTGATGATGGTGAAATTTTAAAAAAAGCTTAGGAAGCGGAAGCATGTAAGCTGGTCACATAGCATAAAAACAGTCACAAAGTATATCCAGATTGATGTGTGCCTGCTTAAAACCTTGTCATTTCATGGGATCCTTTAGAGCTCTGAGAATTGACAGCACCTGAACATCTACTATGGAATAAACAATCCAGTGGACCAAAAAGCAATTTTCCTTTCCCTAATAAAGAGAAAGGACAGTTCAAGCAATAAGCGTGTGTGAGGTCTGAGGAAGGTGGAGATAAATGACATGCACAGAAAAAGAAGATGGAGAGGGTTTATGACCTTTTATTAGCCATCAGAAATAATTTGACATTTTCTTTGTCTATGCCTATCATTGACAAAATATTCAGGGACAAAACAAAAGGGGGTTTAACAAAAGCACATCCTACGTGATAAAGGAATTTTGGAAGGAGCTTTGGAATCCTTACTGCTGAACATAGCTTCTCCTGCCACAACATTTGTACAGAAATCTCTTCACTTTTAAAAGCTCAGTATGTCAAACTAAATTTGTGCTATTTTGTACATTTGTGGCTATTCGTTACTGAATGATTTAACAAGTCTTTGGAAATAGATATTAGTGGCAAATTATGTTAAATAAAAGCAGAACTGATTTTTATCAGATCTAATAGGCACTTAAAAAGCAGAAAGAACCTCCCCTAAAAATCTATGAAAGAAAAAAAAAAAAGCTAGCTAATAGTTTTTAACGGCAAAACTGAATAAAACTAACCACTTACAGTTAAGTTGCACCTGGATTAGTTCAGATGTTCTGAATAAAAGAAAAATCTTTTGACAAGACTCTTTGCAATATCCACTAGGTGGCACACAGTGACCATGTTTAGGTCGTCTTATCTCCACAAAACCTCCCATTCATACAGCAGATAAAGAACTGCATTATTAATTTATACCACAGCATCCACTCTACACCTAATATTTGTTTAGCCAGCTGTTTCCTCTAATCCTCCTTAAACACCATTGATTGAAATCCTAAGTATATTCAGGCTTTTTTTTACCCCAAAGAACATTTTGTTACCTACAAGTTACAAGCTACCTTTTCAAGTGCAGTACTGTATGCTACAGTTACTAACAGTGGAGACAGAATGTCTAATGCTTCCTCACAAGCAACAGAGCAGCTTGTCATGTGAAAATGATTTTCTTCCAAAACTTTTCATTTTCAGAGATTTTTAAGTAACGAAATACACTGTCAGGTTTACAACGAAACAGAAATACAAAGTATTTCAACTTCCAAGGATAGTTTAACTACCGCTTCAATGAAAAGGCAAATGAAGAGCAGAAAATACTAATTTCAGTTCTCACACTTTAATCCTTGCAGTGAATTGGAAAAATTTGAATATATTTAAATATAAGCAATTGCAAAGTCACACTTCACTTGAAGATCTCAAAACACTTTTTAAAGGTTGGTCAATATTATTTCTAGATTTTTACTGAGGGGCAAGGAGGTTAAGTGACTTCACTAAGTAAGTATTGATAACAGTTTTTTTGGCTCCAGACTGTGACCAATAGTGGACAAAAATATTTCTTTTAGTCACATATCAGCATAAAATCAGAGAGGCTAGGGACCTGCAGTAGAAAATGCTCTTCTCAGCCTTTTACAAACTGTAAAAACATAGGTGCACTGCAGCATGCCACAGAAACCCTCCATCCTTTTCTGAAACCTCTCCCTGCCCAGCCCCAAGCCTTTGTATTACTTCAGGGCCGTCTCAGTAGCTGCTAGTTGTTTTAACCATGCTAACTGAAAATGAGAGGAAACTGAACCCGCTAGGTTTATAACGAAATGATGCTTTGCTGTGAATTACACTGCCAGTCATGCCTCTGAAGAGGACATTGCTGTGGATAATACTTTTCTTCATGACACAGGGTTTTTTCCTTCCTTATTGGAATCTGCTTATACATCCAGGAATCTTAATAGGAAGATAGGCCTTTTGGCACAATTTCAGTGCAGACCAGCAGTGTCTTGATTATTACATTGACATTTTTTTAATTTAACTTTGAAATAGCTGCTCTCTACAAAATTATTTTTCCCATTTTGCTTTAACTGTTATGTTGAAAAGTATCACAAATTAATCTTTCTTTCTTTCTGTTTCTTCCTGCATTCTTCCTTCTTCCTTTTGCCCTTGTCACTAAAAGTAACACATTTAGGATTACAAAATGTAAGCACATACGGGTTACAGTCTCAGATAATGTATTCAGAGCAACTCCACTTAACTATGCTTTACGGGATTGAAGATCTGCCTCCATTAGATACGAAAAACCAAGGAAGCATGAGCTGTCTCTTTGTAGCATGAGGATTTGGCATTCGCGTGACACGCCTTGGCATGAGACTGCTGACTCCTGGTTCCCTCTCTGAAGGAGCTGATAATAATTTTCCTGTTTATGACACATTTCTCCACGTGCTGAAAATACTCTGTCTCTAGAAACTGTGTTTGTTGAGATGGTGTGTATCCAGTTACACAGCCTCACTGCAACTGCAACTACCACATCATACATATTCCTAACAATGTTTTCCTAACAAAAGAATAGGAATCTTTCCAGATTGCTTCTTTCCACATTTAGGCACTAAAACAGTCTTGCTAGCCATTAGTACAAACACATTGCTGTTAACTATCTACATGATTCTCTTGTACACATTGCCAGGTTTCCAGAGTCTCCTGAAGGTATTGTATCAGTTACATGACATCACACAGCAACATATATATAGCAACACTTTCTGTCCCAAAAGATCCTAGCAGTAATGAATCCCCTTTACAATGATATACAAATAGCAACAAACCTCCTTAATTCAAACATGGAAATGCTTTCCAACCCTTTATATCTAAACCTACCACACAAGTAGTTTTGCCATGAAAAACATTTTGAATGACACCTTTATATGTATTTGACCCCCAAACCCAAATAAACAGCCAGTAAAATGATAGTTATCATCGCCATGCACTAGCTAATGTGCAGCTACACATTCAAAATGCTGTGGCATCCTAACTTTCTTGGTGAGTGGAGACGATACAGAAACCTGTGCCAAACGTTATTCAGGCTTTCTTTGACAATAAATAGCGAAATATGACATCAGTATGTAATTTATCACATCTTATAAAAATCTTTTTCCTTCTAACTGGATGGTTAGTACTTTATGCAAATCTACTTCCAGCTCTTGAAATTCTTGCTCAGCCTACCGTCCCCCTTTTCCTATATCCTAAAAACTTCTAAAAGCATCTGACTGGATAGAGAAATCCCTCAAGAAAGACAAATCTCTGTGAAATGTATAATCCCATAGGAGGAAGCCACAGAGCAGAAGTATACAACTTTTGTCTTTCAGGCGGAATCTGCAGTTGCAATATGATCTCTCCTTTGGTAACACAGAGCACTTAAAGTCAAACACATTGAAGTTAGCCAGTTTCAATCTGTCTTTCGCTCTCACCCCCCGCCTCAGCTGCCAAATTAGATCGTTTGAAAATCCCTTCAGAGCAGCCCTAGAGCTGATGCCACAGATATTGCTTACTGGATCCCCATCTGACTTAGAGAAATAAAGGAGCAAAAACCTTTCCCAAAAGTTTGATTTTTTTTTTTACCTTGCGCAGAGCTCCCGAGTTGAGATGCTCTCAGAACTCTCCAGCAGTTCGAAACAGAGGACAGCGAAGTGCGGAGGAAGTTTTTGGTGCTCACCTTAAGTCAGTGTGTGCGTGTGTGTGCCTATGTCCCGAATGTCTCTTTGTGGCTCTGGGTGGCAGAGGACCTGATTCAGGGAAGAGAGAGCCACTTTCTCACCGAGAGGAAAAGAAAAGCAACACGTCATGAGTTAAGTACGCCTCCAAGATGTCTTAATTACAGCTCAACGTGCTTTCCATTCAGACCCCAGGAATGAGAGGAAAAAATAAACCCACACACGCGGCTTCTCTCTCACACCCACCCACACCCACCCCGTCCCAGCACGCTGCCCTGTCCCTCCAGGTCCCTGTCCTCACCCCTTAGGTCCAGCCCTCCCAGATCCGCACCTAAAAAAGCCTCTTGCAAGGCACACAAGTCCAGAGCTAAAAACTACACGGGGCTAAAAAAAAAAAAAAAAAAAAAAACGAAGTTGGTAGTGTTCCTCGTGAAGCGATCATTGAATTTAGGGATTTAGGGTGTGTGACACCCTGAGAAACATGATACTTCTGACCACTTGCCCTCCCAGCCCCTGCTCCTTATTTACCCCCCACCCTACCATTAACTCTGAGGGTGGGAACGTGGTTTCAGACGGGGAGAAAGTGATGCATGAACGGCGGGGGGGGGGTAGTGGGGTGGAAACAGCTGGACCTAACAGGATCCCGTTGTGTTTTTGTTTTACCCCCAACTTCCAATTGAATTATTAATCCAGGAAACAAGCCCAGCTTCTCTTATTACACCCCCAAATTCAGAACATGCCTTGCTCACAGCACTGGCATCACAAAACCCTAAAGTCAGGCAACTGTTGGCCCCAAGTCTTTATGCAATTTCTAAACACCACCTCGAGTCAAAGTGCCCCTACAGCATCAAAAATCCCTGGATGACAGTGCATTTCACATTAGGATACACACAACCCCAAAGGAGTCTGCTAAAATCCATGCTTTAACCCCCTAAATCCCATGGCATGAAAAGCATACACATTAAATTGCTTCATACAACTGCAGACAAAAGGTGCTGCCATTGTTGTATCTCTAAATGTGTGTTATTTAAAAAAAACAACCAAACAAACAAAAACAAAATCCCAAATCAAGCAACAACAGAAGAAAGGAAAAAGGAAAAAAAAAAAAAGGCCAAGCCTTGGTGATGTACTACAGGTTGGCAAACTGGGGCCCAAATAATATTATTTGAATTGCAAGCAGGTGTAGTTGCTCTTCCTCCACTGAAAAAAATAAGGTTCTTGATGCCTGATCTCCCAACAGCGGTAGGAAACGTATGCCCGAATCCTCAACCTCTAAATTCTGCTAGATTAGAAAACGTAAGTAACTCAGGCAACTTGGTCTTGCGGATTCATTTAATCCTTTTTTTCCCGCCCTTTCTCCAATGCTAAACAGAAGAATGTAACTGTGTCATATCCACTGCAACTCTCCAACATCATTTTTCAGCCTGGACCCTGCTAAGCTTTCCTCGTGGTGGGTGTCAAACTCTCAGCCTGCACCATCAAAAGAGGCTGCAGCTCATCAATCCTACTTGATCAGGAAATGCCGGAGCCTAACACATCCTGGTGCAAAAGCACGTCTGAAGACATCGGTTTTACCAGAGTCACCAAGCAGGGGTCAGCCACTGCTGTGTCCCATCAGCTACTTCACAGCAGATCCCACTGGAAGGGGAAAAAAATAAAAAGCAAAACCCGCAAATAAATAAACGGGACTCTACCTAGAAATATCAGGGTATTGGTTTGTGGTTGTTACTAAAAGTGAAGAAAAAAAAAAGAGGCGAGATGCATTTCTCCCGTGTCAAATAATGAGGTGCAGGTGGCCGCAAGCGAGGCATTTCGGGTGCCAGGGAGAAGGCCGGGGCCCCTCCGGCGCCTGATCCAGACCCAGCCCCGGCCCGGGGCGGCACCCGGGGACGGCG
>NW_009232511.1:0-319 GCF_000690835.1 Fulmarus glacialis
TTGCTGGTACTGGCATCAAACTGGTAGGAATGAGATGGATTGATGCTCCCCTCACCCGGCAACTTTAGTTTAAAGCCCTCTTCACCAGCTTGGCAAGCCTATGACTGAACATGCTCTCCCCCTTCTCTGACAGATAGACCCCGTCAACCCCCAGTAGACCAGGTTTCTCAAAGCAAGTCCCATGGTTTAAGTAGCTGAACCCCTGCCTCTGGCACCAGCCCTGTAACCATTTGTTGACTCTCCAGATTCAACTGGCCCTTTCAAACCCCTTCCCTTTGACTGGCAGGGTTTGAGTAAAAAAAACCAGCCGTCAGCAGAC
>NW_009232511.1:724-23336 GCF_000690835.1 Fulmarus glacialis
TCCCTGCGCTCCAGAGTCCCTTACTGCCACTCCCAGGGCTCTGTAATCCTTCTTGATGCTCCTCAGACTGCTGCTGGCTGTATCAGTGGTGCCATGTGAAACAGTAGCAGCGGACAATAGTCAGTGGATTGTATGAGGCTCTTGGTGACATCCCTGATATGAGCCCCTGGTAAGCAGCACACCTCTCTAGAGAGCACGCCCGGTCGGCAAATGGGTGCCTCCATACCTCTCAGAAGAGAGTCGCCTACTACTATCATTCGTCACCTTTTCTTAGTTGTACTGGCTGTTTTACGGGCTGCCTTACTCAGCTCCAGCATCTCTCCTGGTGTGATGGGACTTTCCTCTTCAGCCTGCAGAGCGGTGAAGCAGTTCTGCAAGGGCACCTCAGGCTTTGGGGGAAGTCTCTTCCTACCGATGGTCCTTGCTGTTGCAACCATCCAATCTTCTGCATTATTGGCCCCCCTCCCTTCTAGGTGTGCCGGTGGGGGAGGTTTTGGCTGTCTGGCTGTGGGCTGCGGGTCCACTGCAGACTGTGCTTGGAACCAGCTATATAATTCCTTCTCTACCTCCCTGATGTTACGCAGCCTTCTCACTGTCTCCTGCAGCTCAGCCACCCCCTGCAGGAAGTCCTCCCCCTGGGTACACCTTTTGCAGGTGGGTCTGACACCTGTCCCTGCCCCAAGGGAGAGGTCTAGGTACTTTCTGCAGTCTGAGGTCTGCACTGCAGCCTCTCGCTTCAGCAGCTCCATCTGCGTGGAGGCATTGGCCACCGTTGGGGTTGATGGTGGAAGCTGCAGCCTTTACTCTCAGATGAGTGCCCACCATTCTGCCTTGAGGGTCAGGTAGGATGAGTGCCCTTGACCTGTGCAGATGGTCACAGAACAGTGCCCAGTTGCTGGGTTATGTGTATGCCGAGTCCCCCACTCGATCTGTGGAATGGATCCTTCGAAGAGGCACCCTCCCTGTGCGCCCTCCCGCGCGAACTGCCATACAAAGTGATGTGCCAAGCCCTAGCTGATGTGCCACACCTTGTTTGCCCGTCCTGTTGGCAGGCTCCTGGTCGCTAGCGCTCCCTGGGGCTGCCTTTTGTGGGAGTGGGAGGGGGCCGCCATTACTCCTGGCCCCGCCCATGCCTTGTCAGCTGCCCCTGCCAGGTGGCCGCCATTACTCCTGGCCCCGCCCATGCCTTGTCAGCTGCCCTTGCGAGAGCTGCCAGCTCCCGGCAGGTCTCTGCACTCCCCCATGGGATCCCCAGCTCAGGAAACCCCCCTGTATATGCCACAATCCGCTGCTCCGGAGCTGATCGCCTCTGTGAGTGATATTAGTGATTAGTTAATATTTTATTGGTCTTTTCCCATGTTCAAGATTTAGCTGAAGTGAGGCTAGTGCCTTTATGTCACAACAGAGTATACTACTACTCACAGCTCTAAATTTACAAAGAATCTGTCCTGATATTCCTTGAAACCCTTGGGGAAAATATTCTTATTTCCCCTTAGATTTTGCAGATGCCTCCTCAGACATCATAGTTTGCTACATAACTGGGCTGGTGCATAGGGAAAACAATAGTTACACATTTGCCATTAAACAATGGATTTATGTCCATAAGGGAAAAAGAAGGCAAGGCAAGGCAAGAACTCAGACTAAACACAGCTTCAAAACTCTAATTTGATTATACTCCACTGACTTCTTTCAGCAAACACAAATATGAAAGCAGGCATTTCTACTTTGTCCTAGCTATACAGATTATAATAAAAGGATGTGAAATTAAACGCACCACATTAGATTGAAACATCAATGTTAACTTCATTCCAATATATTCAAAACCAATTAGAGCTTTCCCAAGACAGATTATTAAAACTGCTTGAGATACATAAACAGTTCAAGGCAATTGCTAGTTCACGTGAAATCACACGAGTCTCTTATTTTACTGAAAGATTTTTCAAAATACCTGTAGGAATTCATACATAGGTTCTGACCAGTGGATAAAAATACTAATTGAAAAAACAAGGACAAGTTCTCAGATGCTCATTAGCTAAAAGTTTCATTTTATGCAGGATTCAACTAAGATGACCTTTTCACAGGAACCAGAGCAGAAATAGCTGTCATGAACGCTATGTATTCTGTAGTCACTTTCAGACACTAAGAACCCCTCACAAATGGTTATTACACGGCTTTCTCCTTTAATTGATCTTGCTATTAAATGACTGCAGGAAGAAAATAATTCAAATTGCCTTTGTCATTATTTGTAAGCCAATGCAGTGCAAAAAAAGCACTATGCTGTTAAATTATATTCTAATGAAAATTAAACAAGGAGGACCTAAATCATGAAATTACATTCTTTTTACAACATCAAACAGGGTACTTGCACAATTCAGAAACCCAAAGGTTTTCTTTTCACTTATGTACTTCAGTGGTGCGATGACTTATTAAATAGTGAACGAAGTAGTTTGTTTGAAAGCAGCACTATTTTTAAAGCTGAGGATTGACTCCTGCCTGGGGTTGAGACCTCCCTTACGTTCCTACCTGTGCAAATCCAGATCTTATCAGAAGATGTATAAAGGTTTAGCCTAGGCATTTGTCAAGTCAGTATCACAAGGAAGTGATATAATTTGTAGTGCTGGAGTAAAATTACTAACAGAATTTCTTACTAGCAGAAAATTACTAACCCAGTGAAGAAACAAAGACAATAAATTACAATTACAATTACAAGACAATTACGCGTAGGTCCTCTGAACAACTAATGCTTGCAAGGCTGCAAGCTCCAGGGAAGCCTTGCATAGTCACAGGATGACTTACAGCTACAGCGTAGCCCACACCAAGAACAAAGAAGAGAAGGTGTTTAGGTGAATCTAGAAAACCAGTGAGACAATAATAAAACATTATCCCGAGCAATATGCCTTGCTTATGACATGTAAAGCAACCTTTGACACTATGAAGTTACTGAAGTGAATGCCGTTAATAATGGAGAAAGCGACAAATGAGTGCCACCATGATGTACAAAACTGGAACTGTTTGTGCCATGAAAGACAAAACACACAAATTTGGCACAAAAAAAAACCCAAAACACCCCAAAGGAGATTGAATGAGAAGTCTAACATCCTACTGCCCACAAATTGCTCATGGAAGAATGAGGTCTCTTTCTAAAACTACTTCACAATTAGGAAGTTCAAAGGAATTTTTTTACACTCCAGAAGCTTTAGATTGCAACTATATTGTAGAGTAGGAATCTGCTGTTCTTGCTGCAGGACAGTAAATATCTGATAATAAAGAGGGACGACAAAAATCCCAGGAACACATGAAACAACCCATTTTCTTTTTCTTGTACAAGACAAATTGGAAAATATTTTTTCATTCCTTTGGAAAGATAGAAAGTTTGGTGCTGATTGTTATAGCCTTACAATAAGCATTACTCCAAGAGTATGATTAGTAGTGATAATATAATAAAAACAATGGCCATAAAAAATGTTTTTCTACAGGTAGCACTATTATGTTCTCTTTTCCAGTGCTGTGAAACAGTGAATTTACATATAAGGGGTTAGCTAGGAGAATTTTTTCTGCCATCACATTTGGAACTTCTGTCTATGGATAGAACAGCATTTTCTACAATTTCATTCTGCATTATACCCAAATATAGTTGTGTGTTTTGTGATTTCCCACACTGCAGTATCAGAATATAGACTTTAGAAATAGAGTCTTAGAAACGGAGAAATGAGAGCTTTGCATGAAATGCAAGGATCTTCTATCCCTTCCCATAAGCCAGACCCTGAGCAAAAGCTCTTTTTAGCTGTCACAATGAAATGTTTGTACTAAGCAGAACCTTTAAGTCAAGAACAGCAGAAAATTACTTGTTTCCTAGTAGGGTGTATCAGGATTTTATTACTGACTTTTGAACTACTTTGTCTGGATTGCCATTGGTAACTTTACCAGTTTATTTAGAGAAAGTTGAAGAATCTTTGCCCTTTTACTGTAATGTATGCCTTATGTCTCTAATCTATGAACTAGTTTGTATTTGTATTCCTACAAGTTCATTGATATGAATTAGAAAAGCCCTCCTTCTTGTTGTCGCAGATGGAGGGAATATGCACTTCGCTCTTAGGAAAGACGCAACAATATACTTTATTGCTACAAACCAGTGAGTTAACAAAGTTCAATGGCAAATGCAACAGTGGTTTAACAAGATTCGATGGCAAGGTACACTAGATTATTTACTGCATAGAAGACAGGATCAGACAAAACTGTCAGGGAAACCCTCCCATTGAGTCATGAGGTTGACCAAGGACCCCCCTGCTTTCTAAATTTCCCTTAGAGGAGTCTAGGTGCAGCTGCATCCAATCCTAGGCCCAGACTTGGTCAATGGTTTATGTCTAAAGGATTATATAGGCCAAATCAATCCTTTCTATCACTTAGCTAAGATTTCAAAGTTTAGCATGCTGTTAGTCACTCACCGAGGATCCGTTGTGGCAAGGAATCGCTCAACCTTAAGGAGTAACCTTGAGAAGTGTTCCTACTCAAGGGGACATGTTGGCATGCAGCCTGCTGCTGTGCAGGAGAGCTCAACAGGCCCTGGGCTGTCCACTATTTATAGACTAAGATGATTGACTTATAGTCATATTTGCATACCCGCAAGACGTCTAGGTCACTGCTCCAGTCAGCCCTTGGCTACTGTGTTGCCATCCATCCCCAAAGTCCAGCATAAGCTGGATGCAGCCATCATGACCCCCACTGGTGGTTATTGCTTATGCAGGGCTCTGGGGGGAGCACACCGGCGCAATTGTCTTATGGTTACAGACTGTAGATTTGGAAAAGCAACACCAACATGTAGTTAGAAATATATTGTCCATTATTCATTACCAATTTTATCGAAAGGATGTTACTAAAGCCACTGTGTTGTTCATCAGATAATTATTATGAGAATGTGTTATTGGTTTGTTTGGGGTTTTTTTTAATCAAAGGTAATTTGAAAAATACTCAGGATAAATACCCTCAAAATCTCTACCTTTCAATTTAAATTGCTGTATATATTCACAATATCCAGTAGTTCTGAGCTGAGGCAAAGTATTTCTTCCCTAAGGAACATAAGTTTATCCTGTACTTTATCTTAATTTCTGAAAATAAGACTACCTTTAAACACAATAATGAAGAATAGCAACGTAGCACCCTATGTAGCAGCTTTCCAAATATAGTTCTGTTGAAATCACAACAATCTATTATGATATGTTAATATGGTTAATATGGAAAAGCAGAGCCTGTCTCCTTTGAATGCAGCCTTGAATTCTAGTCTTATTTTTTGTCTTTTCTTTTACAGCTCTCTCTCACAACAGTTTTTAGAGAAAAATAAGCTCATTTGTAGATCTCAGACTTTAGAAGAACTTTGTTCTGTATTATTTTCACATTTTTTCAAGTTAAAAAGGTGAAATTTAAAGTGTTGAACATCAAGTCATACAATTCTAAAAAAAGTGGTCTTTAGAACAAGAAAGGATCTTTTAATAACTGTCACAGAATGGCAGTTCAGAAGTGTGACTCTCGCTTCCTAGTCACATGGTGCTTTCTTCCCATGTTTTATGTGACACCTCCGTTAAAGGAAAAGAAAATAAAGAGTTTGTAAACTGATTCTTTTTGCAAGGAAGAAGGGTAAGTCTGTCCCTTCCAATGACAATATATAGCTCTGATCCACTCTGTAGAATTCTTCATCTTTGAAATGTCTTACTAAAAAAACTAGGTTACAAAACAGCTGCACACATTCTTTCTCAGGCTGGATTCCTGAGAATATACATATGTTACAGGGCCACTTTTCCTGAGATGATGATCATGTCTCTTTCTAATTTGTGTTATTGTACAAGGGGAGAAGTGTTCTGTTTTATTGGCTCTTTGACTTTTGCCCACACAGTTCTAACATTTGCAGAGCATTTACAACTTGAAACTGAAGACTTCTATGTACCTAGCTGTTTCATAGAGACTGTGAAGAGGAATACCAAGTAGGCACTTATATGTATCTCTGAAAAGACATTGTAAAATAAAACAGTATGGAAATATTGGAGCAAAATAGGCACAAAACCACATGCTAAGAACTGTGCAGATCCATGTAGAGGAAATAAAAATTTTTTTACAGCTAAGGATATGTAGTTCTCTTAGACATTCAGTCTCTCACTCTTGAAAGATATTCAAGGTCGTTTACAATTTTTTTTAACTAGCCAGAAAATTTTCCATAGTAAATTGTTAGTTGGAAAGGTAAATATATTTGCACAAGTAGATTTTCAGCCACATAAAATTAAAATACTAACATTAAATACATGCAACAAAAATGATGCATTAGCTGAAAACATCTTGTTTCCAAGGTATTTTTGAATATTCATGATTTAGATCTAGTGATACTTCTTTAAATAAAGAATTAAAGTACTTCGTTATAAAAGGGATTGTTAAAAAGGACAGAAAGAAACAAGGCTGTTACTTACAGTATTGAGTGGTAGTATCTGCAGCAGTGCCTCTCTGGGTTGTTTCTGGCTATTACCTGCACATGCTGCCATAGAACCCTTTCTGAAGAGTTACAGTAATAGCCAAAACCATGTCGGTAGCAGCTCATGGGATTTAAATCAATCTGTCCTTGTCTGGGTTGCTCTGTCCCACTCCTGTCTGCATATCCTCTCTGCTGTTTCTTTGGAGAGTACTGAGTAGCCATTACTCATTGTTTCTCTTCCAGACTACTGAAACTCTTACTTTTATCAATATTTTACAAGTAATATGATATAATTTTGGTCCTTTTCCATCTCATATGATATAGTCCCTTCAGATACTGAATGATTGCTTAGATTGAACTCTTGATGAATACCTCAGGAGGGTGACTTAGTATTCATATTGTTTGTGCAATGTCATACATAACTGTAATAAAACTAAAAGAAAAAGAGAAGAAGAAATTAAAATTAAAATCTAAACAAACAAACAAAAAAGTAGAATAACAGGCCAGATTCTTATTCATTATAAATCAGCACAACTTCCTTACCAAAAGGCAGCTACATATTCATCAGCTGCAAATCCAGTTCCTCACCATAATAAATAATCTGAGTTAAATGAAAAGGTATTCTCTTTTAGAAGACCTTTTGTTTGAAATGGTTCAGTTAGGAGGATTTCTGTTCAGTTCTTCATACTTGCCACCAGGGAACTCTCATAATCTGTAAAACTGCGACATCATTCTATGTTCATATATTAGCTTGCATATTTATGAGAATATGTTCCCCCAAACAAACGCTCCTGAATACTAACAAATGCACTGTATTGGAGCACTTGAGTCTTTCCAATCTGCTTTACTGACACACGGCTCCACAGCATTTCAGTATCACAGAACTACAAAGTGGCTGAAGCTGGTCAGCAGCTCTGGAGATCATCTAGTAGCACTCCTGCATGGAGCTAGGTTGCTCAGGACCATCTTTAGGCAGGTTTAAGTATGTCCAAAGAATGAAGACTCTACAACCTCTCAGGGCAACCTATGCCAGTCTTTGATCACCCTCACTATAAAAAAAAAACAAAACAGCTTTTTTGTTTTCTTAAAACAGAATTTTCTGTATATCAGTTTGTGCCCATTGGCTTTTGTCCTGTCATTGGGCACCACCGAGAAGTGTCAGGTTCTGTCCTCTTTACTTCCTCCCCATCAGGTATTTATACATCTGGAAAAGATCCACCTGAGTCTTTTTTTCTCCAGGCTGAACAGTCCCAGCTCTCTCAGACTCTCTTCATATAAGTGATGCTCCAGTCCAGAAATCATCTTGGCCCTTCACTGGACTCTCTCCAGTACATCCATGTATCTCTTGTACTGAAGAGCCCAGAACTGAACACAGTACTCTAAAGATGGCTTCACCCGTGTTGAGTAGAGGGTAAGGATCCCCTCCTTCTACCTGCTGGCTCCTCCTAATGCAGGTCAGGAAAACATTAGCCCGCTTTGCCACAAGGACACATTGCTGGCTCTTGTTCAACTTGGTGTTCACCAGGACCCGCAGGTCCTTTTCTGCAAAGCTGCTTTCCAGCTGGCTGGCCTACAGCCTGTGCTGGTGTGGGCAGTTACTTCTCCCCAGGTATGGGACTTTGCACTTACCTTTGTTGAACTGCGTGAGGTTCCTGTCAGCCCACCCATAAGGTGCATCAGCCTCTCCTCCCTGTTTTATATCATTTGAAAATTTGCTGCGGGTACACTCTGCCCTATTATCCAGATCATTAATGAAGAGGTTAAATATCATTAGACCTAGTATTGACCTCTGAGATAAACAAGTAGTGACTAGCCTCCAGCTAGAATGATCACAGATGCCTCTGATCACAGTATTTTAATCCTGGCTGTTCAGCAACTTTTTAGTCCAACTGACTGTCCACTTAACTAGCCCATATTTCATCAGTTTGTCTATGAGGGTATTATGGGAGACAATGTTGAAAGCCTAGTTAAAGTTGAGATAAACAACATCCACTGCTGTCACTTCATGCATCATGCCAGTCACTTCATCATGGCAGGCTGTTAGGTTGGTCAGGAATGATTTTTGCCTTCATGAATCCATACTGACCACTCCCAACCACCCTCCTGTTCTCAGCATATTTGGAAATGATTTCCAGGATTATTGGCTCCATGACCTTCCCAGGCATCAAGGGGAGACTGACTGGCTTCTAGTTCCCCAGACCCTCCTTCGTGGCCTTCTTGGAGACAGGTGTGACATTTGCTTTCTTCCAGTCCTCAGACACATCACCTCATCACCATGACCTTTCAAAGATAACGAGGAATGGCTTTGCAATGACATCACCCAGCTCCCTCAGCACTCATGGGTGCATCCCATCAGTTCCCAAGGACTTGTGTCTGCCCAGTTTATACAGATGTTCCCTAATCTGATCTTCCTGCACCAAAGTCAGTCTTTCTTGCTCCAGGCTTGCCCACGGGTCTCAGGGACTCAGGGACAAGACCTGAAAGCAGGTCTTATCAGTGAAGAGAGAGGTGAAGAAGGCATAGAGTCCGTTGGCCTTTTCTAAATCCTTTGTCATCAGGGCCCTTGCCCCATTCAGCAGCAGGCCCTCATTTCCCTCATCTTCTTTTGCTTCACATCCCTCACCGGATTCAACCCTATGTGGCTTTTGGCTTACCCCATCTTTGCATGCTTGGACAAGTGCCTTTGTATTTCCCCTAGGTCTCCTCTCCCTGTTTCCACCTCCTCTATGCTTCTTTTTTTCTGTTTGAGTTTAGTCAGGAGCTCCATATTCATCCATGCAAGCCTCTTCCACCTTTGCTTGACTTCCTGCTCATCAGGACAGACCATGCCTGAGCTTGGGGGAGGTAATCCTTGAATATGAAGCAGCTCTCCTGGACACCTCCTCTCTTCAGGACTTTATCCCATGGGATTCCTCCAAGGAGATCTCTGAAGAGGCCAAAGTTTGCTCTCCTGAAGTCCAAGGCTGTGACCCTGCTTTTAGGCTTGTTCCAGCCTCAGCATCCTAAAATCCACCATCTCAGGGTCATCACAGCCAAGGTTACCCCCAACTTTTACATCCTCAGGCAGTTCGTCCTTGTTTGTAAGTATCAGGTCCAGCAGAGCACCTCCACTCGTTGGCTCCTCAATCACCTGTGTCAGGAAATTGCCATCAAAGCACTCTAGAAACCTCCTACATTTCTTGTGTACTGCTGAGTTGTCCCTCCAAGAGGCATTTCAATGTCTCCCATTAGGACAAGGGGCTGTGAAACTGAATCTTTTTCCAGCTCTTGAAGAAGACCTCATTTTCTTATTCTTCCTTATCGGGATGATCTGTAGCAGACACCCACCACAATGTCACACACTTCGGTCTGTCCACTAATCTTGGCCTGCAAGCTCTCATCTGGCTCATTGTCCATCCCCAGGCAGATCTCCATGCATCCCTGCCACTCTCTCACACGAAGAACAAATCCCCCTCCTCACCATCCCAGCTCTTCCTAAACAGCCTGTATCCATCCATGAGGGCATCCAATCATGTGAGCTATTCTACCATGTGTCTACGATCTCAGTGAGATCCTAGCCGCACAACTGCACACAGATCTCTAATTCCTCATGTATGCTCCCCATGCTGCATGCATTAGTGGTGTACGGGTACTTCAGATGGACACCCCGTTTTGCTGATTTCCCAGAAAATGTGTGAGCTTAATTGATACTTCCATTCTGTCCACATTTCCTTATTTGTGTCCATACATTGAGGTGGCCCAACTTCAGCTTTGTTTCGTTGATTATAAGGCCTCTCTTGCCACATCAGCCTGCGTCCTTTGTTTGCAAACCCTGACTACCACTTCCTCACTTCATCATAGGTCACCAACTCCCTCCCCCATCATTCTTAGTTTAAACAATTACTTAGCAGATTGGCCATCCTGTTACCAAAGATGTTTTCGTCCCACATGGTCAGGTAGATCCTGTTTCTTGCCATGTATTTCTGAGGTGTTCAGCTTGCTTACAGTGGACTTGCCCTTCCAAGAGATTGACATCAAAACATGAAAAATAGCTTACTTACAAAGAGAAAGAAAAATCACACCTTTACTTTTTCTAGTTTGGTCTAGTATATTCAAGATGTAACTAGGGTAGAAGATCAATGTACAGAGAAATAACCAGATCTGGCTTTTGTTTTCCTTTAAGTTAAGGCTTCAGTATAGATCAATGAAAAGGAATAACACTTTCCAACCTTTAGCAAAAAGTGGCTAAATGGAATCACTCAGAATTATTTTGATTTCATATATTACCAACACAAAAACGTGTATAGGTTGTTAAATCAGAAAAGAGGAAAATTCTAAATAATAATAAAAATAACACAACCCTGGACACTGTTACTACTCCGTAGTGCCTGAGCAGGGCTTGCTTCATTGTTCATCATGCTGTACAAGCATACAGAAAAATACAGTTGTTCTTAGTTTCTGTACACATCTTAGATGCACTGAGATTCACAAACTGTTTGGAAATGGATAGTTCCTAATACTGTGCTGTGAAGAAGGTGATAACAATCACTGTTTCAGTTCCTTAGACAACTGTATCATTTACCAGTTCAATAGCCAGCTTCCACTTACTGTTCTGGTCTTGCTGTGGATCTTACAAATGAACTGCATTTTTGCCACATGTGAATCCACATGAGTTTTCAGAATTTTGACAATTTGGGAGCGTTAAAGTAGTCAAGCCCTTGAGGTTTG
Source organism: Fulmarus glacialis (assembly GCF_000690835.1). Taxonomy (NCBI): domain Eukaryota; kingdom Metazoa; phylum Chordata; class Aves; order Procellariiformes; family Procellariidae; genus Fulmarus; species Fulmarus glacialis. Next base: position 11,886 of record NW_009232511.1, read on the forward strand.
TTTGTTAGTTTGTTTCTTTGTTCTTCTCAATGCAATCAGGGAAAACTGGCTTAATATAATTTTAAAAGAAAAAGATTGCATGTAGAGGCCAAGAAAATTATGGTTAGTGTCACACTGTGAGGGATCCTGAATGATACATGGTCTGTTGTTAAAACCAACAGACATTCAACAATTTAAACATTGTTTTGCTCTGAGGTTTTGGGACAATCAAACTATAAAATAGCAAATATACCCCGTAGTCCACATTGCCACTAGATGCAAAATCAGCATGTGAAACAAAGATTTGAAACAACAGAGAGGGGTGCCTGTGACAGAATTAACATGAAAAGGTGTTCTTTCAAGGAAAAAAAAAAATAAAAGCATGATAGCGTGTCTCAGCTTAGAAAGACCATTATCACTGACTTTCCCTATGTCAGCAAAACCTCTTGAAATAAAGCTGAAATCAGTGGGACTTTTGCTTTCATTAAGACTACATGAAAGGTGATTACATATACAATTGGGAACTCTCTGTGTTTATTAGCTTCCCTTGTAAATTACTTCTTTTAGATCTGTGTGCTGGGCATGGCACATTTGGGAATGGCATGTATCACCAAGGTGTGTCCTCAGGAAGGCTAACTGATTATATAGTTATTCACATCTTTAGGTAACCATCAATTATTCAGAAATGTTCAGATTGGCTATTCAGTAATCTCTCTGGAGGTTTACTCGGTAAACAACTGATGAGTATACTGATGCCAGATAACAAACAAATAAACAAAAAATGGAAGTATCAATATTGTTGTCATGATGTTATTTCACATTCCTTTAACCCCTGACAGTCTGAAACATTCTGAATAAAGATGTAGCCTCCTGTAGATTGAAACAAGCAATCTGGTGCTCTTAAGTCTTACTGCTGCTTTCTAAGCTCTTCGTAATTATGTGTTACTTAGCAGGGAGACTAGATAAGCCATAACTACAGATTTTCAATCAAACTGAAAGAAAGCAAGCCTGTATAACTCATAAGATAAAGTGGTTCAGGCATTAGTGAGTTATACTGCTGCTTTATGAGTGGGATTAAAAAAGAACAAAATATAAATTAAAAACAAGAGATCAGTCACTCCCACGGGAAATCATAACATAACAGTTAATAATATACATATTGCATTTTAATTAAGCTATGAGCTATGGATGTTTTGTTACTGAATTTAAAATCTTACGTTAGAATGGAGTACATTATCTTACAGGAATTTTATGGGAGGATAGAAGCTTTTTGTTAGCATCGATCCTGATTACATCTGGATTGATTTAAAAATTATTAGATGTTTTGTCTGATCTGAAGTAAAATCTTTTTCAGATTGCTGGTGTTCAAAACTTCTAACTTGTAATTTGTAAACTTTCAACTTTTTAACCTAAAGTCACATAGGCAAAACATTTTCATCTCAAAATTATCCCTGAGAAATATGTGTATATATACATATACGCATATTAGTATATGTGTTAATATATATGTGCTTGAGTGTATATAAACATAGAATATAGTATGCATATATATTTTTTACATGGTAAACATTGTACAGTTACTGGATGTACATTTCTTTGACTGAACTGTGGCAATTTTTCTGTTTTAAATAAACATTAATAATTCTGACCACCATGATAGTAAAATATAAAATAATATACCTTTTTTAAAAACGTGCTGACATGCTACCTAGAGTGCCTCCCAGACAAATTAGTGCTTGCTACATTTTATTATGCTTATTGAAATTGTTTTTGAGCAAGAAGCATGAATGTAAGGAAAAAGCTTAAAGAAATATCAATGCAAATGAATGCATTTCTTTCTAGACCAGGATGACTGAAAAGACCATGTAAAGAGGTGTAAAATGCCCTTTCCTTCTCTATGCAGGTGTTAAACAACATCACAGCTGGATTGGCAGCAGTATAAAACCATCAATTGCTTTGAATGAGTGTGAGAGGAGATGGGAGAAATCTTCAGTCGCCAGTTGCTCCTTACAAACCACAAACCACAGTGCTAAGCTGCCAGAAGATGCAGTCTCTTGCTGGGCAATCTCTGACTCCGCTTCTAAGTCCTCTAGTTAAAGAAGAATAAAATCTGGGAGGGAGCTGGCATGCAATAGGTGGTGGCTCTGAGAACCCAGCTAAGTTAAAGGAAGGTCATGTCAGAAGACAGTGCTGGGGATTTTCCTTTCTGTGGGGAGAGGAAGTGCTGGACTGATCATTGTGCAGTGGTAGCCCTGGGTAGCAATGAGGCACTCAGGGTTTTCCCAAGAGAGTTGCCAATGGGCAGGTAGGACCCTGAGAACAGCTGTGAACACAGAACAGCCCAGGCTGAAGATTTTTGCAAGACTTGCTTAGGGTCAGGTTCCTCTCTTGCTATCAGAAATTCGTACAGTTGAAGTACAGACCACCTCTTGGAAGTGGGCCGCGGACTAAAGCGAGGCTGTCTTAAATCAGACACATGTCTGTGAGTTGTCGCAATTCAAGGTTACCCTGTCCTTATCTTTAGAAGACTGCAACATGTGGCACATCCTTTCTAGAAGAGAGGGGTAGCAGCACACATATAATCTCTGTACTCATCTACCGTAAGTTTTGCCATCACGCATTATCTTCTTATATAAATGTTTTGGTCATTGATACATATCAGTTGATTTATTTAAAATATCATAAGCAAAGACTCAATATTAATGTGATTAATTTATGTCTCTCTGTCAAAAATGTTTATAAGGAAAAATAATATACAGCCTGTATCCTAACAAGCTGCAAATACAGTATAATATGGAGAAAAATACCTACAATGATGCCTGTCTCCAAAGAGAAAGAACAAGTGTAAGGTGATAATCATAATTTAAACTCAGGTGATCATGCTACAAAGATAAAAGATATTAGGAGATAAAACAAAAAGATGAAAACTGAGAAGAGAAAGCTCAGTTGAAGTTGGTTGAGACTGCCTGGGAACCTCAATGTGAAAAATCGAAAGCCACATAAAAGCCAGCCTTTGCACATTTTTATCATAATTAGATAGAGGTTAAATAAGCTATAACCTGAAATCAGCCTGACTTAAAATAACCACATTAAAGAATGATTGTTTCCAAGATATAAAGTGACTAATAGCACATTTTATATAATCTTTTCCTTTAGTTATTTACATATTATTGAAGAAGATCTATGACAACCCTTCTGGTTGAAACCAAGGACCATTTCATTAGTTCTGGGACTGGTAGAAGTGGTAAACTTCCTTGGAAGGAAAAAGAAAAGTCATAGAGAGGGTCTATTTCTCAGCAGAGTTTTTACTTAGCAGTAAAAACCACGAAACCATGAAATAATGGTTTATGTCATTGTCTTCTCTACAGTGATGATCTGAACTAAGGTGTCAATTTTCCAGGTAACATCTTTAATACAGATTTCTATCCACTGGAAGCTAGACTGAAACCAGTAACTTGTTTTAGGTAAACCAATGAGAGAAAAATATTTATGATCTTTGCTTGCTCCTGGCCTATACTTGACTTACATTGGTAATTAAGACTTGAAAAGATACAGATCTTTAAAAATACATCCCTATGGCTTATCCTGTCAACAACAATATATATTTAAGATAACATTTTTCTCTGTTTTGACCTCCACACTAATAAAAAATACACAATGTGAATCTTTGGAAAGAGCCTTCCCACTTTTCCAGCCTTTTGAGTTCTCTGAGAATGCTAAGAAAAAATACAGCAATAATGGCAGGTTAGCTGGGAAATCCAGGCACTAAACTTGTCATCATGGAATCCATTTGCTTTCGTGCTAAGCCCCTGCTTTCTGATGAGAAGGTCTCAATTTAAATTGCTGCATTTTCCGTATCTATGTATTAATCTCTAAAAGATACATTATTGTTGAGAGCCCTCAGTGCTTCATATTAGAGACTGTTTGTCACATGCTATTTAAAATCAAGATATTAGTAGCCTTAGGGGCATTTCATTTCCCAATATCCTAATTGGCAGGTTTTGAAGTTTCTGAGTGTATATTTTATACATTAAATTGAGCATCCTATTACATGGTGTAAATGTTTCATTAAAAGCTGTATGCTTTCTTTAATATATGAAGTACAATATCCTTGAAGAGGAAGAAAGAGAAAGTAAAGATTACAGTTTATGATTTATGGATTTTACTAAGTCTTTTTATAAGTTTCTTGTTATTATCAAACAACAAATTTTATGATAATGAGTAGTAACAGCTTGTGTATGAACTCTGGTTTTCAGTTTAAACACATTGAAAAGGACACTAATCACATCTGTAATAATCAGTTGCTAAAATGAAATGTCTCTGCATGAGTAAGGAATTTTATATTGCTGTGCAGAAATTACGGCAGCGTATAGTTTTCTAGGTTTAAAGGAATGAAAACGCATTTTTAGTCACACCTTTCAGTGCAAGAAGGAGTTTGGGGAACATGGTCAGCTGTCAAACAAAAGCTGTGTCACTTATGTCACTGCTGAAATAATATATTAAGTGTCTCTGCCCTGTGCTTGTGGCAATTTACAGTAAAAGGCATAGAATTTGGCAAATAAGAACTAAACTAGGGACATTTTTTCCAAGTGTTTTATGCATAACCTTGTTCTTGTAAAAGAGTAAACAGTGTTCTTGTAGTAAAATGAAGATTTTCTCTAGCTGAAAAGCTGGACATCATTCCAGATCAGTGCAACTAACTTTCTGGAACAACATTAACTGAAATTTGCCTTTACATATGTTGCCCTTCAAGCTAGTTGGAAAATGCTACATAATTTCTAGGGGAAAAGATAAACAAATAACTATTTTTTCCCATTAAGCTCTCAATTTTAGTTAACTGAGGCATGGAAAAAGGTTAATTCTGAAAATACAAATGTTTATGAATCTATTTGTTGTCATAGTATTTTGAAAGAAATTTCAGTAATCAGAATAGCAGTGCAAAGACAATAATTTGAATGACTAAGTTGGTTTGGGGGTTTTCTAATTTTGTTGAGACAGTAGAAAAGACGAAGTATCTCTGAACTCATTGACTATGTTTATCTTCGTAATTACTGTAGCATGATGGGTGCTGACCTGTGGAGTAAACCGCTAGCTGCTGAAAACATAGTGTCTACCTGATACCAGTTCTGAGGTGTAGCATGGCCCCATGGACGAAGTTCCTGACAACTGCTGGAGTTCACAGTGTGCACACACTCCTGGAGCACATCTTCTGGTGTATTTTCATCCAAAAGTATTTCAGTCATGTGCTCCAAGACCACTCCACAATGCAAAACAGAGCGTGGTATATGGGAACAACTGGATAATGTATTTAGAAGATAAAATCTTACACTTCCATGTTACTTTGCAAATTATCGCCTAGATTGCCCACATTCTCCCCGGTTGTTGCAATTAAATTTTAACAACTAATCCTCAAGAACAAGGGCATCAAATTACTCTGTTCAGTTTTTCTGGATTAAGGAAATACACCTTAAGTGAGAAGACAAGAGTTTGTGAGTCAAACTATAGTCTTAATAGTCTAAGAATTATTTGTCCAGTAACGATACCAAGAGTTATAGTCCATGTTTTCCAATTATGTCAATTCAATTATACTTTATACTCTTGCTTTGGGTCCTAATGTCAATGCTATCAGTCTTTCTCAGGAAGAAGATGGGGATGCAGAAGATAATTTTGATATGTTTTTAGAAATGCAAGTTCTCTGTTAGGGGGGTGCGATGCTGATGGTGCACCTTCTTCCTCCTCTTTCTGGGATCACTTTCATATGTTTGCCAACACAGTCTGCTTACCAGGTCTTTCTTCAGTGGTTCCCAGTTCCACATTATATCCAAATTTATGTGATTTTACTTATGAAGAATATTTATTCTTTGCTTTCTTTCTTACATTTAAAGTTGGTTGTGCACAGATCCAAATAATAACCCAATAATCAACCATCTGTGACTTGTGCTTATAGACCTGCTGTTTCTGCTTGCATTTCCAAGACCTTTGCTTTCATCTTGTGCTTGTACTTTTGGGGTGTCTGTTACCTCAAGATGTGGTTCCTCACTGAACAGTTTCAGTGTAAAAAAGCTTATGACAATTTTGTTTTACTTTAGTGTAAATTGACACTAGATCTTGGATTTATTTAATACTTCTGTTCCAGATTAGCACTGGATAACAGATTTTGCCTTGAGATAAATTGGCATTATTTTGTTGACTGAAATTTAGTTCAGAATCTTACTATATATTTGTCAATTACTGTCTGATAGATAAAGTGTCAATCTCATCTAAGATTGTCCTATCGGCCTGCACATCTTAAAAAAACCCACCAAAACCAACACAAACCCAAAGAACTTAAAAATTGTAATCAGAGCAAAATTAAAAAATATATATATAAACACTTCCTTTTTCTTTGGTGACGAGACCATAGCTACTGCCAAAAAGTTCACACAGTCCAGAAATTTTGCAGTTCCTTTGAAGCATCGGGGTTTGAGTATTTCTACCTTTTACCTAAAATAAAACAGACCACAGAACTGTTGTTATTTCTGGATAACTTTTCATTGCCTATGTATAGCTAACAATTTAGCCTAACTTGCTTCATGTACAGCCAGAAGAAAAGCAAGAAGAAAATGTCTCAGAGGATGTGTTAAAACAAAAAAACCCTTTAAAAAGGAAAGTATGACCATGATTTTTCAAGCTGCACTGACTCAAATACCTTTCTACTGATCTATGGTAAAATTCTTCTTAGTCTAAAAAGTGATGATTAGATTTTTAGGTATTTCCCTTTTGTTTGTGTATCATTTCTTTCTGTTTATATCTCACAGTGTGTTACTGTCTCTTTACATAATCTTAGCTATATAAATTTTCCCTAACCTACATGTAATCTTGCCTAGACAGTAATTTCACATTAACTCATGCTAATGTATGCATATGCAGAACTTGAAGTTAGAGGGATTTGAAGTGTTGTACTAATTATATGGGACTTGGATCCTAAATCATGAACTGTTCACAATCTGTACTTAGGTTATTTGCATACCGTGTCTATGTAAATGCTGTAGGTTTAGAGCAGCACAGTATAACATAAAAAAAGGCCACGATTTTTTTTTTTTTTTTTTAAATGAGGTGACAAGAAATTAATAATAAATATAATTATTAATCTTGCTTAATCATATGAAGCTATTAATATAATTTAATGTTAATAATATGGGCTCAGTAGACTTACATTATTGCCTTAGTCATAGCTTATGCCCCACAAAGATAATTAACATTGGTTTGGTTGTCATTTGCTCACAATGGTAAGATTCAACCTGGAATAGATTAGAAAAGTCCTGTTTTAAATATGGCACTACTCTCAAAAACATGAATGAAATTTAAACACAGATGTCCGTTGTAAGATTGTGCATCTAACTCATTCTTCGATTGGTGCATGGGATGACTGGTAATTAAGAAGGTCGATGAATCTTGGCCATGCAGCTCTGATTTGAAGTTTACAATAAAAGTTAACTTGTAAAGTAATTGAGGAAAGGACTTTTCAGGCTGCAAAAGAAGTGTCTGTTTAATCTACTCTGTGAAACTGCAAGCATCAACTGCCATCAGCAACCTCTCTTTGTCAGAACTTTTGATGTCTTCTCGCAGCCCTCCTACCCTTGTAGTGGAAACTGAAAATAAACACACGATGACAGCAGTGAAGTAATGGAAATTCAAGGTATGAAGCTTTCTTAAAAACGCAAACAGCACACAAAAAAATCAAGAGCTATCAAAATGAAGAAGAAGAAAAAACAGAAGCAAAAGAAGCAGAAGAAACAGAAGGAGAAGGAGAAGGAGAAGGAGAAGGAGAAGGAGGAGAAAGAGGAGAAGGATGAGAAGGAGGAGGAGGAGGAGGAAGAGAAAAAGAAGAAAGAAAGCACTTAAGAAAAAAAGCAAAAATTCTTGTTAAAAGGTTTTCATGAGACGGGGACTTCAGAGTCCTAGAAAGAGCCCTAAAGGGAGCAGTGAAGGTGCCACCATAGATAATGACTCATTTCTTGCCCTTATAATAATCTCATGAAAAGTTTGCCCAACCTTTCCCATAGACTTGGAATGAATGACTCTCTGAAATAATCTTCCTAGTATTGAGTACTCCCAGCTCCCATTGACCTCATGGTTCATGGCTAGATGGACTGGACCACTGATTTTCACATGCCAAAATAATGTTACAAAATTATACACACACTTCACATATTCCCTTTTAAAAAGTGATACCTAAGGCCAAGATTTTTCCATTTATGTTCCAAATATGGAAATCACCAGCTGCTGTGTTGATTCATCAGAATCAGCTTCACAACAAATTAATTCTCTGGTGTGCAGTAATGATATTGTTGAATCCAATGGCAAAACTCCCATTTACCTCAGAAGGACCTAGATTTTAAACACTAATGTTCAGACAGCCTTTCTCTGTTCCTAAAATATGACGTGTATTTTGCTGTGCTATGGGAAAGTGAAAATAAATGTAACCTCCAAGTGGGCTGATGATTATAAGAAACATATATAAAATCTATGTATAACATACTAGATCAGTAGACCTAGATAATATTGGTTTAGTGTAATGGGTGAAGGAAAAAGGATTACTTTAAGACTTACAACTTAAGCTGCATTTGATGTCTTTGATTTCAACATCACTTTGCCTTGTGTAATGGGGCACACTTAAATATATGATGTTTACAAATGAGTAACACATCCTCCATATCTCTCTTTAGGTGATTTTATTATTAATAACTTGTGGACAGGTCTACCTGTTTTATGACAGATCTAGCACTAAGATGTCTGAGTAAAATTGGATCTGACATTGAATTGTGTAGATGTAGAACAGTCTGACAGTTACTCATTTGCTCATTAACAAAAGTTTACAAAGTGACAGGGAAGAAGCAGCAGCACTGGGAAAGATAAATAGCACAGTAGAAAATGTATCAGGAATGCAGGAATAGCACAGTATTATTCGTTAGTGTCTTGAATTGGATGCCACTCACCTTAGTTATTTAATTATTTAGAAAGAGAAATGAGCTGAAACTTCTTTTCTTGGTATATTAGGTCCATATTCTAGTCTAGATGCTTATATGAGACAATACTCTTTACTGTTAAAATTATTTTCGCTTTGTACTGATATACACAGCTAACATGTAATTAAGCTACTTTTTGGTTGTGTGCTAAATGGTGATATTTCTTCCCCCCCCCCCCCCCAAAAAAGAAAAAAATTGTAGAAAATGTAATTTACATCAGCAAACCATTTTAAATTAAAATCTTCTCCTAAAATGGAACACCAGGCTATTAACCATCCTATTATTTTAATGGACCTACACACATGCAAATTCTGAACTGGAGCTAGAATATAGTATTTAAATAAAATTCTGCCATAGCTAAATTTTCTGTTACTACTAAAGACCAAAGGAAATTGCCATCTAATTTGCCTGGAATCCTTTTGCTAGTTTGTGGGAAACTTCGATTTTTCATAGGAGAGTGAACTCTGGTACACTTCAGTGGCATGATTTCCGGGATTTAGTGTGACACTAAAGTGAGGTAGCATCTGTACAGAAGGCAGAAGACACACATTTATAAGCCTTCATTAATACCGAAAACTTGAATAATAAAATTAAATATCTGTAATCTACAAATAGATGTCATCAGTAGCATGCACAATACTCATATTCAATTTTAGCATTCTTAATAAGAGGTTAGAAGTTAAGATATCATGCATTCATTAAAATTCTATAAATCCAAACTAATTCACATTTTATCTCTTTGATAAATGGGCTAGATAATCTTGTATTTGAGAGGAAGAATAATTCTAAAACTGTTAATAGGGAAATACATATTGTGGTCATGCTGAAAAATGAAAACCAGGAAAGACAGCTGTAGAGGTAGATTCTTCATTCTTTGAATCATGAAAGAAACATAATTTCTTATCATCATAACCCTGGAAATTACACCAAAAAGACTGGGTATACCTTAGCTATGCAATGAGGAAGGGAATGTTTCCATTGTGACTAGCCTGAGAAAAGAAGTTAAGCTCAGTAAACAGTTTCTCATTAAGGGAAAGAAAGGGGGGAAGTATTTATACGTATACATAACTACTGGTATATATGGACCTAGTGGTACCTGGAACCTAGATAATAAATACATACACATACATGCCCATATGCATACATATACTTTATATATTAAAATATGTCTGTATATATGTATAAAAATTACACATACACATATGTATAAAAATTACACATACATATATATGCATGTATATATTTGTATAGCATATATGTGTATGTATAGATGCATATGCACACACATTGTCTTAATTCTCTCCTTTTTCATGTGAAGACATTTATTATTTCATCATTAATTTCATTGTTTACTGCATACACTCTATTTTTATATATCTAAGGACCCAGCCCTCGTTTTCCATAGTACCATAGTTTTGTTTGGTTGGATGGTTTGGGGTTTTGTTGGTTTGTTTGGGTTTTTTTGTTCTTGTTGGTTTTAATTCCAATTTGTTTTACAACTGTAGTGTAACCTTATGTTTTGTTTCCTGAGTTTTTGTGATCTAGCTTTAATTTCAGTTAACACATTTGTTCCATTTGTTTCTCTGGTACAGACTGCTTGGAAAGCCCTGTCTTTCTTCTGGGAGTAAGACTGAATACCCAATTGACAGAATGTATGCAATATACTCTACTGCTGCAGAGCCTCAAGATCTGGTGTCTTGGATTTTTACTTTTTTTCCAGCTTTCCAATATCTACTTGTGCATTTGCGTTTAATCCATACATTTTACCTTCTTATATTTCCACACTGATATGGTAAGCTATCTATATGTCTAGTTCAAACATAAGCTTGTTCCTGCTTCCTCCAGACTATTTTTTGAGAAATCCAACCTGGACTGATCATTAAGATGACCACATTTTCTTCTTGTCAGGTTTTGGATAACAGACCTGAGGGTAAATAAAACCATCTGCAATAGTCATGAAAGGAATATTGCCTTTATACACATATATGTATGTATGAATCATACATTATTTCTTATATTAAGTTCCTTTGTTTGTAATTTATTGGTGGGTTTTGTTTGCTTATTTATTTGTTTTTACGTAGTAGAGTATACAGATCTTCCTTCACATTTAAGTGCTTAGTGGCTATATTAATGTCTATCCACTCAGTACACCTAGATTCCAGTACAAATTTGGATTTAAATTACACACTGACAGTTCTTATATTGTAGGAAATAAGGTATTTCATCCTTTACATCCAATTCTACTGACTATATGTCTAATAAGCAGGTGTCTACTGGTAACTGGGTCCTAAATCTAGGCCTGGTGGAGACTCTTCTCTGCATGTAGAAGTCTAATAGTGAAGTTGCAAGAAGTAAAATGGGTCTTTATAATGCTGTTTTTCCACAGCAAATTTTCCAGAGACTAAACAGACTAAACTGCATTTTCCCAAGCATAGGAGTAACTACTGTTCCTTCTGTAGCAGGA
>NW_009232511.1:23367-31315 GCF_000690835.1 Fulmarus glacialis
CAAAGGCATTTCACCTTTGAAAAACAATGCCTCCTGTGAATACTGCCTGGCAGTACTCTGAATGTACTATCCAAAGGTCAAGCATGGCCTTTCCTTTGGTGATTAGCTCTTTCCTCTACAATATAGAAAAGAAAAGAAAAAAACAAGAAAAAAAAAACCTGGTCTCTTTGCAACCTTTGATCAAAATGCAGATTTTATGGATTTGGATGTTTCGTTGGCTTCTCTTTTACTGTAATTCAAACTCCCTTTGGTTTCTGAAAACTTTGTCAACTCTCCATAGGCCACATCTACCTAAGCTGGAAAAGAAGTTACATTAGCCACAGACATTAATATCAATGTATTTCCACAAGCCAACTGCTGAGATAGTAACACTTACCACTAGTGCCAGAAGACATACCGATTTTCTCTGTGAGCTTTAAGATCAATATTACCAAAAAAATTACCAACTAAATGATGTTAAACAAAGCAGCAGGTTTTACATTGTCAGACATCTTGTTAACTTTAAAGGTGTGTTAAGCCTGTGATGAACTCAAAAGAGAAACAGTATAAAGTCACTCATTAAGTGACTCATCAAGAACTCATACTTGAAAGTCTACAAGGTAAATTTTCTCATGTCTATTAAGCTGCTTGAAGGGATCATTAAGAAAAGGATTTCTCCTAAAGAGCAGGATCAATTAGAGTTGGCCTGGCATAAGGTTTAAACTCATTAGAGCACAAGTGCTTTCTTCCTTTGCAAGTGCTTGCTGAGCGAATTAATCTTTGTATACCACACAATAGTGACTCCAGCAAATTTAAAAGATCTAAACACTGAAAATTACCAGAAGATATATTAAGATGGTATTTCTTCTTTCCTGTCCTCAATGCTCCATGTACCATTTTGTTCATAAATGGTCCATTGTATGTAAAAATGACCTTTGCACATTAACCTGACAACAGATGAAATCAGAAATTTCTAACTTTCAAAAGAAAGAACCAGGAAAAATTAACTTGGAATTTTCTACATAAATGGTTTCTGAATGAAAACTATTTCCTTAACATAGTCAAAAGTTTCTGTATGAAAAGTGAGACTTCAATCACATTTCTGAATGACACAAATGCTGCCTGCGTCCATTTGCAAAAGGTCAAGTTTCTGCTTCAAATCCGTCTGGTATTCAACATACTCTCCCTTTCCCCCTCCCCTACCTGCCCTCCCCCTGCCCCCAAAAAGAATTTAAAAAAAAAAAAAAAAAAAAAAGGGAGTCAGAATATTTTTATCTTTGACAAGAGTATCAAAATGACTCTAACTTGGAACTAGAACCAGCTAGTTTTTCTGGTTTATTTTCCTAAATTGCTCAGCTTGAAGCAGGCAGGAAGCAGAGAAATTTTCACATCAAGTGATTAAAGCTTAGAAAAATTGGAAATAGGACTTATCATGGAACACATTAGTCAGTTTTATCATATATATTAGTGACAGTTCTCTTGTGCTAAAGTGTTTATTTTATCTCAGATTATATAGTTTTAAACTTCTGAATAATTTTATTGGATGTCAGCAAACTTCTGTGTCAGAGCACTATTATTTCTTTTCAAAAGTTTCATGCTCTATACATAGAGAAGAAGAGCAGTCCAATGTTACTTCTAAATCAAGGATTATGCCATAGGGCCATATAAACTGAATTCCTTATACATTTACTGTCAGTGAAACTTCAAAGACTGTTTACATACAGGTCATTGGATGACACTAAGCATCTTTAAAACGGTGGCTAAGGAACATCTTCCTGAGAAAGTACTGCTGGCTAGTGGAGTGCTCCCTCCTACCAAAACACATACATATTCCTGGCTGCTCATACACCTGGTGCAAAAAGAGCATGGGCAAATAGACAAGTTGGAGCTGCAGAAAATTTTGGGCAGATTCTTTGGGAGATTATCAGTTTAAATTGGGAATTTTCAGCCAGACTCTCACAGATAGATACTTGTGGTATCCTGGGATGCACAATGATGTTCACAGCTACTCTGCCTCAGTGCACATTAGCATGGTTGTTTTTTGTCATGTATCCTGCTCTTTTGTAGGAAAACATGTTTTGTGCTACCTCCCTCTTCTTTGGAAAATGTTCATGACTTTAATTTACACACAAAATTTGCCTGGATTAAAAAATGAAATCAGTGAATACTCACTGATTGACCAACATCTTAGCTTTGTATCATGCATGACCATGATGAAAATGCTTTTCAGCTTTTCTAAAGTTTCCTGTCTAGACTTTTAGAATAAATCTTGTGAAGTCAGACTATTAAGTCTGAAGTCAGACTTAATTCAAAGTCAGAAACTTTGAATTAATTTAGCTCTGGACACACCCAAGGTGCATGACCAAGATAACAGGATTTTCTTTCGGTGTTTTCAATAGATTGGCTTTCATTCTTTATAAAGGGAACACAATTAAGTATTCACTTTTATCAAGTCACTAGTTTTTCTTTAAATAAAAAATCTCTTTATTTTACTTGTGACTGTTTAGATTGATTCTCCCCTACCTTAAGAGCTATCTTCTACACAAGTGAAAGAAATGAAAAATGGAAACAAACAGGTAAGAACTCATTGTACGCATGGAAGTCAGTACTCAGCTGTTAGGAAGAGAAAGATAATAGTTTAAATGGATGAAACAATCTGTGGACAAATAATTTTAGATATTGCTTTACAATGTAATGTCTGCCATTATCTTTATGTGGCTATATTGTTTTTACTGACAAGAAATGAACTGCGGTCTGCAAAAATTCTCCAGGAATTGCAGTGTCTTATAATATTACCCTTTTTATTTAACCTGTTCCTATTTTCTTATTTCAGAACAGGTATCTTCCAAATGAAGTTGAAAGTTTTACTGTTTTCAAAACACGCAAAAAAACCTCACCAAATATGTAGATTGAGTATACCCTCTCATATGGATTTTTTTCAGTTGTAACAATATGGTAGTTTTTCTGGATTTTTAGCAAACAGTAAGGATATGCTTATAAAAGAGTTCAGTAATACCTGGGAACCTCCATGCTTTTTGATTTAAAGTTCTTCAGTAAAGCTTCCTCGTTAAATTTCTAGGTTATGTAAAGCCTTGAGCAAGGATATGCCCATAAGTATAAGGGCTTTCTCAGGAGACACAGTAACTCAGGCACAGCTTTTAGTCACCTTTATTTTTTGCTTTCCTCTTCATTCTCAGGAAATAGAAATGGATTGCTGTACCAGCTATGGTTCATGCCACCAATAAATTGCTGTCCTTCAACTGAGTATTAACACAGATGTTAAAAAGCAACTCAGAAAGTGGAGAGTGGTAGCCAAAGCTCTGCCTATTCCCTGTGCACTCCCCCCACGCAGAAGCTGACAGATATGGAGTTGGTTTTGGACTTAAGGTCTCATTCTTAACAATTTTTTTCCTGTACTTCATCTCTTGTATTAAAATGGATGATTGCATTTTTTAAGTTCATTGTCCATGCGACTCACCTCATATGATCAAAAAGTATTATGGCAAATGCTGTGTATTTTTAATGACTTACAAGGAACAATGAAAAAAAACCAAACAAACAAACGTGTTTTGATGTGTAGATAGTACATATTTCCTGTGAGTTGTGGCTTTATGGGGAGAGGTAAAAGAGTGAACAGGAGGTGGGAAAATGATTGGATCATTTCTATTAAATTAAATTCAATTAAACAAGACCAGGTGCTACATCAAAAATGCAGCAGAGCTGATTCAGTTTCTTCCAGTTAACGAGTTTAGTTTTCATGGAGATTTTTAGGAAACCAGACCTGGCCATTCATCTGCTGAGCTGTGCTTGAAATTATTCAAATTTGCAGTGCGGAAAGATCAAAAATAGAAGTAAATTGTGTATACAATTTGCCAAAGAGCATATGTACGAAACCCATTATTAACATAACGGAAGGAATAGTTGTAGAATAAATTGTGGACACATCCTGCAAAAAGACACAGATGGAATTTTTTTCTTCTCCATATGAAATGTGATGAAACAAAGGATATGAGCTGTGTGAAACTATCCACTCTTATACATCATGTTGCAAGTCATCTGAGAGCTATGTGTTCAGGCACTTTTGAATTGGAAAAAATATATGAGCTGCAGCATGCTGTTTATGTCACCAGCGAGCTTGAGTGAACAAGTCCCTCTAGGCTTCTATGCTGCAGATCAGAAGGTGTCATTTACTAGCAGATTTTTTTTCTTCAAATTGAAAATGAAAAGGAAAAAGATGACATCAGTGAGGAAAACGAAGGTAAAAGATGTGGTGTGCACTTCATTGTTCTTCTTACACTGTTTTAGCACCCAAAGGCACTAATAAGAAGAGGTTCCTGTTCTGCCTGCTTTGTGCAAACACACAATTTAGGAAGCTGAAAAACATGCTTCTTTATGGAAGCTTCCATAAGGGAAGCTTCTTTGTGAGTCTTTGTGCCTTCTGTCATTCTTCGACTCTCTTTGTTTCTCTTTGGTTCTTCCTTTGTTAAACACATTTACTCAAAACATCTAATAAATGGCTTTCCTTCCATATCTTCTTTCCCAGAAGAGTTTTTAGCAAAAGAGTATAATAACACACCTGAACTTCTACTAACCAAACCATCTTGAAGAATTCTCCATGGCTTGAATGACCTATCTGCTAAGACAACAATTAATTAAAACATGTAATTTCATGCTTCAAGAAACCAAAAGAAGGAAATCAGAAGGAAGTTTCCGTTTTGCACTGACTTGCATAACTGACTAGGTGTTTTCCGGGGATTAATGTTAGGGTTTTTTCCCAAGAGATTTTTGAACTCCAATCTACTGGAATGAATACTGGCTGAGTGTCATTTACAATTCCTTGTTTTCAATAACTTAAATTTGAAATTTTTAAAGAAAAGAGTCATCTAGGCTCTCTTTAAAATCAATAGAGAGAAATGGGCTTTTCACGTGCTCTGTTTTATACCGAGGTTTCTAGTTAGTGGTCTAGAGTCTGTTTATTACCAATAAAGAGAAACAGGCACTTCAGGACTGCAATTCATTTAATCCTGATGTAGATATCTGACAAAGATAAATTACTTCCTCAGAGTGTGTTACTGTTGTCGTGGTTTAACCTGGCAGGCAGCCAAATACCACGCAGCCACTCACTCACTGCCCCCCACCCCAGTAGGACGGGGAGAGAATCGGAAGGGTAAGAGTGAGAAAAACTCGTGGGTTGAGATAAAGACAGTTTAATAAAACAGAAAAGGGAGAATAATAATGATAATGATAGAATCTACAAAATGAGTGATGCACAATGCAATTGCTCACCACCCGCGCTGACCGAACCAGGTAGCGATCGGTACTTCCTGGATCACGCCTACCATTCATATACTGAGCATGACGTCACATGGGATGGAATTCCCCATTGGCCAGCTGAGCTGGCTGTCCTGATTATGTACCCTCCCATCTTGTGTACCTAGCTCAGTCAGTAGGCATGGGAGCTGTCCTTGGACTAGGAGGGCACTTAGCAACAACTGAAAACATCAGTGTGTTATCAACATTCTCCTCATACTAAATCCAAAACACAGCACTAGGAAGAAATTTAACCCTATCCCAGCCGAAACCAGGACAACTGTATACTTAGAGTTGTATTACTCTATACTGACTAGAAAGAGGTAGTCCTTTCAGATGTGGGTATCAGATTTGTAGATTTTGAATTCTAGGACAGATCAACCCCTTTAAGTTTTGTAAATCATGGTAAAAAATTTGCCAGCTAACATAGATTACAGTTTCTCTTGTTTCATAGAAAGCATTTTCTTCTGGGATATTGTGTTTGGTAGAGAGAAAAATGAAAATGCTCATGAATGTTTTTCAATAGAAGGAGTTTTTAAAGAGTGATAAAATCCTAAATATGTCTATTGCCAAGTGTCACATAATGAAGACAGTTCTCTACTGAAGAGTCTTTCCCTTGAGCATTATTCCACCATGTTTCTCTTTGTGAAATTGTATTCAGCTTTTGCGGTTAACTGATTTCTACTACAGACAGAAGAAACAAAACATCAACTTGCTGATTGCATCAGGGTGGTTTAATTTCCTTGGCAGAAGCATCTCAAGTATAGAAATAAAACTGCATCCTATGATAGTTTTCTTGCATCAGCATACTCTGATTTAGCTAGCTCTTTTATTTCTTTTCTGGTATCAATTTATCTATCATAGTCAAGTCTTCATAGTTGCCATTAAAGTACAAAACTTGATCAGTATTTCACAGAGGTAGTGAAGCTAGCCTGCTGTTTTGACTTAAAAGATGACAGCAACCGTTTTGTGTAGTCGTTTCAAACTACCCTAAAGGTTTCGCTGTGAAAATTTCAATTTCTATAAAAATTTCTTATTAACTTCAAATAAGTATCCTCTGATGTGTGTGTATTTTCCACATTCTTTTTTAGGGTAAAAAAGAAGATGTTGGGGCAGAAGGGTGACAGAGAAGAAAACTAGACAGATTCATTTTAGAACAACATAGAACATTTTAGAATTCATCAACACATTAAATTTCTGAAACTAATTCTATTTCAATGATTGATATTGAAACTTAAATTATTCTTTTTACCATATTTCCCTATTATATTTCAGAATTCAGTGTTAGCTTGTATAGTCTGCCTTCCAGTTGCTTCAGGACAGGATTACACTTTTCCAAGAGTGTTTTTTCTGTCTAACAATACTTTTACTGTCTTTCCAAGGTTTTAATATCACTATTTTATTTCAACATTTTCTTCTCACTAGTATGCAAACCACTCATTTCTTGAGAAGGATGTCCAGAAATAGCCTGCAGGCTGTATCTACTGTGTCTGAGGTTTTCTGCTTCGCCCTTCAGCCTGTTTTTAAGAGTATTTTCTCATAGATTTAAAATCTGCCCTTTTAAATTTCAGCATCTTTTTCCTGTACCCTTGAGTAGTCACAATCCATTGACATTTTTTATGTTTTCAAGAGAAGACGATTACAGTACCATAACACATTGACATCTATTGAATGTTGTTCCTGAATACACCCAAAACATTTCCAGCTCGTAATTTGCAGTATTCTCTTCATTCAACACTTCTCTGTTCCCTCTCCTTACGTATTTCTATTCACTTCCTGTACTTTGTTTCTCCACTGGAGCTCTCTATCAAATTTGCATTGGCCACTTGGGTAACATGCTAACTCTGTTAAAGCCATTTCGGTTTAGGGACCAAACACTTTAACAGCCTCTGATGAGCCAGTTCAGCTGTTTGGATGAGTGCTCCTTGTGCTGTTTCCATCAAAGTGGGCTTCATTAATGAAGATCTACTATTTCAAATGTTTAGGTTAAGCCAGTTTGCTTTGACAGGCATGGGTTAGTAAGTGATGTATAAGCAGCACAGATGGGCAGATTGGAAGACAAAGCAACTTCTGCCAGCAGGACAGTGACCAGACCCTGAGGGAGAACTGGGGCAGTAATTGTTTTCAATGTGGATGTCTCATGTTAGAAAATAGCATCATCCAGTGCCAGAGAGAAATAACAATTTTTTTTTCATCACTGCCGTTTGTTTGTGACAACCTCTTCTCTATGTTCCACATGGACTCTGCTGTATACCCATTAGAAATTCTAAGTTTTCTTCAGCCAGACTAAGGTTTTCCAGCCACAATTGCTTTTTTCAACACAGCACTAGAAATCACAGAATCATAGAATCATAGAACATTTTGGGTTGGAAGGGTCCTTTAAAGGTCATCTAGTCCAGCCCCCCTGCAGTAAGCAGGGACGTCTTCAGCTAGATCAGGTTGCTTACAGCCCCGTCCAACCTGACCTTGAACGTTTCCAGGGATGGGGCATCTACCACCATTCTGGGCAACATATTCCAGTGTTTCACCACCCTAATTGTAAAAATTTTCTTCCTTATATCTAGTCTGAATCTATCCTCTTTCAGTTTAAAACCATTACGCCTTGCCCTACTAAAAAGTCTGTCCTCATTTTTCTTATAAACCCCTTTAAGTATTGAAA
>NW_009232512.1:0-11753 GCF_000690835.1 Fulmarus glacialis
GCTGGGGCGGTCACCCAGTCACCTGTCGGCCTCGCAGGAGCGAGCTGCTCCGAGCCGGGCTTCCCTGGCCGGCTTTCTGCCGGCCCGGGCCTCGGAGCCGGGGGGCTCGCAAGCCAGGCCCGCGGGGCTTCCTCTGAGTCAGCCCCTTCAGGCCTCCACAAGGTGCGGGATGAGGAAGCCTTTCCTGTCACGACGCCTGCAGCGTCCTGAGGGGTAGGGCAGCTCCGCCGGCTGTCTCTATAACTCGGGGAGCAGCTCCGAGGACTTGATCGTGGATGTGGGGATACTTGGCACTTCTTATGGTGCCCCACCTTCCTGTAGCGTGTTACTGCAGGAGAGTGATGGCTTTACCTTGAGAAGAGGTTATGTCGGCAGCTAACTATGGGCAAAAGGCAGGAAAATGAGTCCTGCTAGGCTGCGTGTAACCTGTGTGTCACCCCTTCTTCTGCTGAAACTGCGCCTGTGAAAGCTCACAGTTTATTAAATCTGTCAGAACTGGAATGACAAGTTGTGCTCTTTATAGCCCTCTTCTAACACAGTTGACAGAAAAAACTAACCAATGTGGTTTATGTTTCATTGCGGCAGGACCTGCTAAGAGTACTTTCTGAAGAGTGATTTCTGAAACGTTTTTTTTTTTTAAGATGAGCTCTCTAAAGACATGTTAGTTTACATACTTTTGTCAACAGATCCTTCCCTTGGACAGAGAAGTGCTTTAAAATGTAGCTGGTGAGAACTTCGTGTGAACTGGGACAGCAGACAAATACATGTATGTTGACAAAATAACAAAGTGCAGATGTTCTAGAAAAAACAGGCCACTTATTTATATGCCTAAATATAGATGTTGATGTATAAACTTATTTCCATGAGCTCGAACTTGAATTTTTCCATTGGTCCATACAAGCCAGCAAAATCCTGTCACCTTAAATAATTTCAAAACCCAGTTTTTTATCTCTTAATTAGGAGAAAACGAGTATGAGCAAAACAAAAGCAATTAGGACAAGGCGGGGCAATGATAAGGCATCAGATGATGCTAGGTGTCCAGACAGTCAGGTAAAAGAACACTCTTTTGAAATACCTACGCAATGATAATAAAGTTTCAGTTGATACACTGAAGGAAGAGGAAGAAACTCCAGAAAAGAAAATTGATCGTTGTATCCATTTGTGGGCAGCATATACGGTAATGTAATTCCAACTCATGTGCTAAAAGCGTATACAGCTATCCTTTCTTATTTTTCAAATTCTGCTAGTAGTGAAAATCTAAATAAAATCTTAAAGTATTTTTCTTTCATTTTTTGTCAAACTAGGAAAAACAACTATTCAGCTTTTAAAAGGATCTTCCTTATGCCAACTACTTTATTGCTGCCAAAATTAATAGATCCACAGTCCCTTCTGAGTTTTTAGGAATTGTCCCACTTTCATTTCACACAACCGAACTGCCCTGAAGGTTATTTTAAGCCATCGCAACATCAGGTTCAGACATAATAATATTATATTATCACAGAACATTCTGCATTGACAACGAAGTGGGGATATGAAATTATCTTTCACTGTGTCATAGAGATACAATTAATTTGTCTTCCAAAACTCCAGAAGATACTCAACTTTCAGATACACTGAGCAAAACATAATTCCATAACAACTGTTTTTACTGGGCATGTCGGCATGTTCCAGAAATAATTCAGTGGCATATCATGATAATTTAATAAGCCGAGATGCTATGGAACAGAACAAGCTGCAAAAAATACCTCTCTTCTTTCCTTGTAGACACTGTGCCAGCGTCTTAACGTTATTATACCACATCACATCTGAACCCGCATTGACCTATATAACTCGTGGCATTGCATTATTGAGGATCTCTGGTAAATACGTGAAGCTTGTTTTTTCTACTCCATTTGGCTACTTCTCTGTTTTCTCAATTTTCTGAAGGATAGCATCACACTGGGTCATAAGATGAGGAAAGCCCGCTGGTGCTGCCCTCGACCTCAGAAGCATGACACCTCACAGGACACCTCTCAGTTCCCATCACGGCTGCATGCCAGCTTGCACACCACAGCACGTCTTTCCTCCTTCTCCATCGGCCCTTGAGGTGGGAACGTGGCTGGGTGACAGGGTCACTCCCCAGCTGTACGTGGGTTGTCAAACGGGAGGGTGGTCACCTCACTCTGCTCCACAACCCTGTAAAGTTTGCCCCCCCTGCCACCTTGCTTTGTAGCTTGAGCAGGGAAACGCGTACGTCACTTTCTCCCTCAGTGGGTAATACTTGACAGGTCCTGTGGTTTACGTTGGCATAATCCCAGTACAGCAAATAGAATTAAAAGATCAGAGAATGAGGCCCGTTGTCTTCTGTGATTCAGAAAGAAATAGTTAATGTGGACTGAAAGCGTTTTCTTTATCGGGGAGATGTTCAGTAATTTTTGGCATTGTAGCATACACAGATACAGACCAAAGATACCTAACTGGTGATTTAAGTAGCAGGAGCAGTTGAACGTTGCTGATGCCTGTGGCAAATTCTCATTAATAACGCTCAACTTTCTAAACTTCCTTTCAGTTATTCTGAAATTTCCTCTTATGTCCACCAACATGGCTTTGCTTCTAACTTTCCCCTGGTTTCAATGTTATTTACCCTAAGTATCCAGTGAGTCAACTTTCCTCTCCTTATCCGCATGCCGTCTCAAGGTGTCCTTTAATTTGCACTGCTCTTCTGCTGAGTTTAGAAGATTTGAAGGACAGACATTTCCAAAGAAGGTGGCAAAAAATTATATGTTAGTAAGTGTCATTCCCTAAACTGTGGATCTCTAGACATGAGTTCTCACATTGCTGCCGCGAATTTGAGACCACTGCATCCCCAGCTACAGAGTGCTGTCTCAGCATCTCTGATGTTACCTACTCTTTCCTAGTAACCTTACGTTGGTTCAGCCAGTACTTCTGCCACTCACTGCGCTTTAAAGTTAGTGCACTACGTGCACTTTTAAGTTACTTACTATGCCATTGTAACTGCTGCTTTCAAAAACCATGGCCCCAGTTATATTGCCCTCTCAGGTCTGACATCAGTTACCTGCTAGACAGCACACGGCAGTATTTTACAGCATTACCCTATCACTATAGCTTGTTTCTAACATACTCCATCACCTTTGCTGACTGTAACTCGGGGCTGATTGCAGCTGTTACGTAGATGGGAGGAGGAAACTGGGAGGAGCCATGTGGTTAGTTTTCTAGCATGTAATTAGGAGCATGTTCTCCCTGGGCGGCAATAGCTGAAGCACCGCTGTCTCCTCAGTGGCCGCCTTCAGTTTCGAACTTGAAACAGAAATCAATGATCCAAATCAGCAATGTATTTTCTTAGGATAGTTTGTTTACAAAACGTACACAGGTCCTGTTTCTTTAGTCAGAAATGGCAAGAAACTGTAGAGAGGTAATCTGAAAATATACAAAGACTGCAGATAAATTATCACTATTTTTGTCCCAAAAGTTTAGATTCAGGGACAGGTGCAGAAAACCAAACAGATCTCACTCCATAGCACTTTTTCGTTTCTCAGTATTTGCACTAACGCTGGGTAAATAGTAGGTTTTGTTATATCCTTTTAAGATTTCAAAACAAAACAAAACAATACTTTTATACACTGAGGTAAAACCAAGGCTTTCTCTACCTTCCTGAGAAATTAGAGGAAGGAGGACAGTCCCAAAATAGCCAGTGATTTGGGTTCGGAGGCACGTACCTATGATGTGAAAAACTCTTCTCTGAACTGCAGCACCCAAGGCGGGTCTCTTGGTATCACTGTTTGGAACTGCAACACTTTGTATAAATAATTAAATTGAATCTGGATCTGTGTCAGGTGAATGCCCCAATCATTCAGCGATCGAGCTGGTCCGTCTCTCTTGATGTAGCTATTACAGTTTGTAGAAATAGTTAAATATTAATCCAACCAAAGAGGCAGGCTATTATTAAAGTAGCACTGTAAATATTCTACATACGTTTTACACTTATTCTTTCCACTTCAAAGAGCTGATAGATAAGTCAGCCTCAGCCTCCCCAGATTCTTGTCATACATTTGCTCATCATTACCTGGGCAACTTTGGTGAGCTCTCAGTTTTAATTCCCACATTTATAAAGTGGGAATAGTAACATATGTGAACCTCTCCAGGGAGTGAAAAGACATAACTGAAATATTTGAAACACATGATGAGATCTTTGGTTGATACATAAATGTGTTTGCTATAATCATCAAAGCTTTAGTAACAGTATTTTTTGAAGAACAAGATTTTTTTGTAGATTAATACTGACCCTTGATTCCTGTGAATGTAGTCATGTCCTCATTGCCTTTTATGCATACTTAAAAGGCAGGGCAGGTCGAGATGTTCCCTTATTTTCTCTGGAATTAAAACAAGAAAACAGATTGTTGATGTCAAGAACCAGTGTTAAAACAGTTAAAAAAATAGAATAGAAATTTAAATCCAGTCCAGTGTGACTTGAAAGTCTTACTTTGAAAAGAGCAGCTACCCCTGCCCTATGCTGGTAGCTCCAAGCTGGGTTAGAGAGTCTGGGCAAGGTAAGCGCTGCTCGAAGGCACGAGAGAGAGCCTCCTGGGAGCCACATGCAAAAGAAGGACAAGGTGAGGCCTACCCAGTGGTATATATCACAGATTACCTCATCTCTCAGTGTCAGAACTATTTAAAAGTGTGAGGAGCTTTTTTTTATTATATTTATTAGCATATGATACAATCTCAGTTCCCCTGGCAGCCTGTCCTACTGCCCACAAACTATCAGAAATACACAACACCTGCTGTGGCGTTATTCCCCAAGCAAGGAAGGGGGAAGAACTTCTGCAGCAAAACAAGGCAAATAATTTGAGCCTGCAGGATCTGCAGTTTGGGGAATGTCAATCAAGCTTACTATTCCTCTGCTTTGGAGAGAAGAATGTTCTTCTCCTCCCGTTTCCCAGGAAGGAACAGCCGCGAGAACTGAAAGTGTCTGCATCCATTTTCCTAAGTAAACACAGGAATATTTAGTTTCAGCAAAACCAGGTGGTTTATGCCCTGTGAATATGCTGGCATTTGACACTAGCAGCCAGAGTTGCACAAAACGTGAAGAACGTTAGAAAGAACTCCTTTAAACTCAGGGACCCAACACAAGAAATGAAAGCTATGAAGGTAGTAATAATCGACTTATAAAAAACCCCAGCCTTTATCCAGGGATCTCCAAGTGGTCTCTAAATGTTATTAATCAGACTACATAACAGTCCATGAAGTAATTAAATTCTGATACACATTTCTCACAGAGGGTTACACTAAAGACGAGAAGGTAAATGAGTTCCTCTGGGTTATGCAATGAGTCATGGTCTAGTCTCCTCCGTGCTCTGACCATCCACATCTCTTTTCTTGCTAATGCCTCTCTAGTGTGCTGTGTCCTCAGCCATATTCCCAGGGCACGATTTTTAAATGTGAAACCATTACTGTTAACAGCACAGGGACAGGATTGCGGTGTATGCAGCATGCATCACCATAGCTGGGACATCTGAGTGCTCTATGGGGAATTTATAATATGCTAGAGATTTGTGAACAGCCCTCAAACCTCTTGCTAATGGCAGTTGCAATGGGTGTTAAGTGTCTGAAGATGCTTAATTATTTGGTGATTTTTATTGATTTGTGTTGTTATTGCTTAACATAACTCTGTGGCAACAAGGCATCTCTTTTCTACCAATCTGAAAGTGGTTTTCAGCCACTCAATAATTACACTGTGCGATTCTGATGGGTACACCATTTTGTTGGACTACTGGGAGGCTGATGCAGTTTGCTCAAGATTACTCATAGCTTGAAGAGCAAGGCTCAGGGGGCTTCAGGCCTCGTGGTCGCTGACGGCTGCAGCATGTGTTCCTGAGCCAAAGCCAAACCTGCTGACTCCCCGTCGTCTGCTGCATGTAAAAATAGACTCGGGAAGGATTTCTTTTTACTTTCAATTTCAGAATGAACCTGCCTGCAAAAGCACGTCAGTTTTCTGGATCACTTAGTGCAATGCATAGTTGCTGTGAATCACTAGGTACTGCTTCAAAGTCCTACAGCTGTGAACCCTAAAGTGTGTCCTGGTTGCAGGACACAGCAGAGGTCCAAAATGTCTCCTCAGGTGTTGGTTTCCTTCAGTTTCCAGGAGAGAAGGTGTGTGGTGCCCTGGCTTATCCCGTCGTCTGCATGGCAGAGGGTGTGCCACTGAGCACACCTGCCCTGCAGTTGAGGCAATGCTATAATTTAATATACTTCATGATCAGCATTTTAAGAGTTTGAATTTGCTATTCCTCCATTATGTAATTACATAATAATAATAATAATTTAACTAACACAATGTACGTGGAGTTTTGCTGTTGCTTCTTATGTAAATTAGAGATATTTAGCAATATGTTACAAAATGGGTACATGTATTTCAGAGTGAGATGTAAGGGGTTATTTTGATTCAGAAAAAATAAAAAGCAGCTGTTGGGAAAACCTATTTTATAAAGAAAGAACTATTTAGTTATAAATCTTCATCCCATGGCTCATTCACTAACGTGAATGAGCAGCGTTTCAAGGTGTTTAAATTAAAACAAACAAACAAACCCCACAGTATTTTCTGCCTTTTAAGAGAAATTCAGTTACTTAATTTAGATTCAAAAACTGAACTGATATACAAGTGAGGAATTTGAGGCTGAATTTAGATAAAGTAACATGAATCACTAACAAAACATTGAGGAAATAGCTAATCTGTAGGTACAAAAGAACATTTATTTTAGTTGTTAATCTGCTCATAAGAAGCAAATACTCTCCGTATTTAAAGTACACTCCAGAGGAATGAAAAAGAAATTTAAGGTCAAATTTAGATATCAAAACGTGCCAGATACCTTGACTTCTATTAAATTGCAACACATGCTGCTCATTCCTATTAACTTATGTGGTTTTTTTATTATCTATCAATCTAATTTATCCTCATTGTTCCAAAAATAGTTCACCTGCATACAGTATGGCTCAGAAGAGCAGGAGCTGGGAGAGACCACATCACTGTGGCTAGTAGTGATGGGTCACACTGACAGATTTAAGCCTGGAGTCAGCAAAAGCTAGGCTTACTCTGAAAGGCTGGGTGGGCTTGGCTAAGAGGAGGCCCTTTGCTGTCTTAAGTGGGTGTTGGGGGGTGTACACTGTGGCCCCCCAAAAGCGTATCCCGGGTCCGTGGAAACACACGTGGCCGGGGCTGGCTACACAGCGCTTCCTCGGTGGTGGCAATGCTGGCTGAAGGTGGTCTCTCCAGGCTCCCGCTGTCCCTCCCCGCTGTGGTTTGCCATCCCTGCAGTCATGCTGATGTGTCTGTGGGATTGCACTGCAAGCCAGATGTCCACAGTGATCCAGATGGGTAACAACTCCCTCTGGCTCTCCGGAAAGCATTTAACCCATGTTGCTTTGAATGGTCTGGTGTATAGCACATCTCCCAAACACGCGTGTCTCAGCCCAGCCGAGAAGACCCAGGACCGTGGTGTGAGGGTGAAATGGGCAGTGGCAAACTGGGGATGGGGACTGGCTGAGCAGCCTCCCAAAGCGCTGGTGTGGTGTAACCGTACCCGGCGGCAGGCTAGCGGGGAGGCTGCAGCCCCCAGCTGCTGCTCTCGCATCCTACTGAGTCATCGCATTACTTCAGATAAGCCATGTGCTTTATCGTGCCTCAGCCTGCCCTCTGCAAATCAGTGATAACAAAATTTAAATAATTCAGAAGAATGTAGCAAGGCTTAATTGAGGTTTGTAATATGTTTCAGACTCCTTACCTGCTACAGTAGTGCAGCGTTTAAGGTATTGTTGTTACAGAGCGTGTGGCTAGTTGTGCCGTCTTCCTTTAACGTTCTCTGCAAACTCGCTCTCTTCCTACTTTCATTATCAGCGCTTGGGCTTGGTGTCATTGTGTTGCTTGGACACCTTCTAATTTAAATTTCATATTTTGATTCCTGGGTGATAACTTCAAACACCAATTTTCTTCTGCTACGCTATACAGCCTTTTTCTCATTTTAATGAAACCTAGCAACCATAATGTAAATTGGAAATAACTACAGCCCATTAGACTATTGAAATCCCTCAAGATTTGAATTATTCACTATTAACAGAACTTGTATAATTATAGGTTAAGATATCACTTAGGCATTTAGCATACATCAGCTCCACTGTTAATTTTTAGCTCTTGATCTGTATTAGTAACCTCAGCTTGCTAAATTAAAGGATATGCCTCCAATTAGCCTAAATTTAACATTCAAGAACACATCTCTGGTGGGATGATGCTTATAAGTTTAGAACATCCAGGCAATTTCAGCTGAGCTACCGAGGCTCTATCACATGTGGAAGAGAAAACATTTTCTATAAACACTTCCATGACTTTCACAGGGGCAGAAGTAAAAGGACAAAACTGCAATTTGTGTAAGGCCCAAAGCCGAAAAGGTCGCAGGTGCTGCGGTGCTCCGCCCCTGTAGGGACCCCAAAAAAAGCCTGTACCCAGGGCAGAGCAGTCGGGTCATTGAATGAGACCCCCAGAAACCAAAATACTGAGTTCGGAGCTGTCTGACTCAGCCCACAAGGAAGTATTGAGATACATATGGAGAGAAAGAGAGAGAGAGCGCTGATATAGTTAGCAAAAAAGAACCCCACCACAAAACAACCACCAACAAAAAAAGATCTTACTTTCCTGAAGAACCTTGCCTGTGTTTAACATAGCAGGCCTGGGTAGGACACTTCTGTTGGTACGCAGGAGGCGTTAGGCATGTACTACAGTGCAGAAAATCAGGGCACCTGTGCAATGCATGGTCCTTTCGGGGTTTGGTGACTTATAAACAACGTTCTTCACAAGACGGGTGTCGGAGTTAAGCAGTGTAAATCCCTCATTCGAAGCTGAGCTCCTTTTTGGGGCTGTCCCCAGGAATTTAAAAAGTTAATTACTTTCTTGAGCATCTTCTTTCTAATTAAATGACCAGAAAAGTTAGCGTGACAGATAGCTAACATTTCATATATTCATCCATTAAAATATGAGCGCTTCCTAATCGGAATAAACTGGCCGGTTAGTGATCTTGACAACAGGCTTTCAGCAACCACTGGGCAGTTTTAATTCTTTCCTGGGGGCCAGAAATACTGCTGCAGTACCTTTGATAAAGACTCAGCGTTTGTCTTTTTCTCCTGAGAGCAGCAAGCTGACTTTCTGTTTGCTAAAGTATAAATTAGCTCTTCTGTTTTCTCTCCTATTCCACTAGGAAGAAAAGATTCCTAGGAATCACCTGGATATTTTTCATATTGTTTGATACCTGCCTTAGATGATTAGCTCACTCTGCATAATCCTAGGTCATTCCACTTCCATTTGTGGCAAGCCCTTTTAAAATATGTAGCTAGGAAATGGTTTAGGCTTTTGTGCAGACGATTATGAGTCCATTCCCATGTGCTGGTCAGAAGTTGGACTGTAAACTTAAAGTTTTTTGGTCTTGGCCAGCACTGAGAAAAGATACAGCATTTGACAGTGTTCTCTCATATATGCATAAATTCAATAAAATAAATTTCAGTAAACATCAGTAAACTTGTTAATGAAGAGAAATGCAGTACACTTGGTAGCCATATAATTGTGTCATAAGTATAATTCAAAAACATTTGCTAATATTGCCGAGTGTCTCCATAGGAAAGCTTTGGGTGGTAAGAAATCCTCTTGCTGGGAAATCTTCTTATAAACTTATAATGGCAACCATTAGAGAGAGAAGGGAGAAAGCACTAAACTGGAAAATGTTATTAAAAATTGTAGTAGAATCCAAATTATTCAAAGCTTAGTCATGACTCTCATAGAGCAAAGCTGGTTGCGAAGTATGGATTTTATTGGAAACAATCGGAATCGAAAGATTACACGACTAATACCTGACCTTGTTGTACCCAGAAGAAATAAAAGAAAAAGGAACATTTTCAGTTCATAGCGCACTGAGGATTTTTCCAGTTTTCTTTTATCTAGGAGATTGAACTCTATCATATAAAACCTTTTGTCATGTAAAACAGTCACTGTAGTGTGTAGATCTTTATAGTTAGACCTCCAAAAATATGTAGGTGCCTCAGTCTTAAACAGTTGCTTCTTCTGATGCCAAATTCCAAAACCGTGATGCCCATAGTCACCCTATCAGCCTCCGAGTGAAGGCTTTGGTTAGTAAATCTTAGATTTGTTACGTCCTCCATATGCTTGCAGTCCTGTTTCTGAGCATGTCCAGAGATGTTTCAGCATGGGCAACACTGATACCTCAACATCTCCATTTCACGAGGATCCATGAACTTATCGTTCCTTTGTCTATATTGCTTGTCCCTGATGCCAGGATTATTTGTGTCTATACAAAAAAGATGCTGTCTAATATAAAATCCATTAGCAGCTCTGAGAGTAAGGACCAAAGCTTAGGTGCCCTACTGCATGGCAGGTTGCCCTAACCTCTTGTCCAAGCCCCACGACTGCAGCCCAGCTGCCTACAGGCCAGCTTTTCCAGCAGGAGGAAACGTTTCCCTCTTACTCAGACTATGCCATAGGTTGGGGATTACAGCATGCCCTGGGCAATGTCATGTATCTTGATCCCAAATCCCATTTCCTGGGTGCACGCTTTAGCTGATAGGTCATTCTGGAAAACTGGCCATCACCACCGCAGCCTTGTTTTAAAGAGTAAATCCTCCTCCTGCTAAATATTTAGCTAAGGCGAGGAGCCTATAAGCAGCATGCAAAAGGAGCGAGGCCCCCACCCTCCTGAGCAGGACAAGAATTCAGCAAGGTGCCAGGTACCTGATTTAAACTGGCCCTGTTCTGAGCTGGGTAGATGGACCCGATGACCCCCAGGTCCCATCCAGCCTGTATTGCTCTCTGTATACCTCTGCACTGTACTACCTACAGTCTAATTGAAGGCAGCGCCCTGGTTAGCATGTGGGATTTTTTTTAATTCTTTGGAGGATGGTTATTCTACTCCTTGGTTGTAGGGGATGTCTGTATGCCTGTCTCTGGTGCTTTGAATCACCCCACACGGGCAGGGACCTGCTTCTCAGCCCTTGCGATGCCTCAGCAGAGCTGTATAAGCAGGCAATCTGGCTTCATCCTCTGCCTCTCCTTGTTTATCTCTGAACCCTTGCAGATTTCTCTTTAAAGCTGTCAAAGGTTTAAGGAGTTTGGATTTCTCTCATCTACTCTGGAATTTTACCTTTAATTACTTAGAACAAAGACTTTTCCCACTCTAATTAAACACCGTTTGCCTCAAGTGTGGCCTATCTGTGTCTCTACATAATCATTTACTTTAAAGATTTTAAAAGCATTTTCCCTCGAACACTTCAGATGACTTGCTAGTGACACCAGGCATGCATTTACCTCTTTTCTCTCATTAAGCCTGTGGATTTCAAAAATATTAATGGAACGTGATCTTACTGATTTCTCCTTTTTTTTCCTTGCCCTTTTCAACCCAAATACCAGAAAAAGTACAAAATAGGTGTTTCCATGTCTGACTTGTATTTTTTTGGGTGGGGGGAGAGTGAAAGGAGTAAATGTAGAGCTCATTAAAATAGCGATGGCAACCGTCAGAAATACAACAGGCAGGTACTGTGCAAGCTCTACTGCCCAGTTGCTGTAATCCTTTCAATTTGACCTTCCGCCCACAGTCTTCCTGCAGGCGTAAGGTCCTTCCTACGCCTGCACTGTGAATTGGAAGAATGAGGCAAGCTATCAACAACCCGAGCTGGTAGCGCGTCCTCACACAGCATCACACAGA
>NW_009232513.1:0-6588 GCF_000690835.1 Fulmarus glacialis
TCAGGAAATACAGAAATCATGGGGTTTTTCTAGTTCCAGCTCTGATCCTGGATGACTAGCTGGGTCCTCAGTCCCCAGGAGAGCACACGTGCTCCTCCACTGAATCTCCTTTTTCCCTTCAACGAGCTTTTGTGCCTTTAAGAGGATCCAAAGCAAGAACGAGTTTAACTACAGTAATTTTGCAAAAGTCATAGGCTTTTCAGTTCACTTTTCCCTCAGTGTTTCCTGACAGTTATCAGTGTATTTTCTAACAGTGTGTCTGTCATAAAATAATAGATCAGAGTGTGAAAACCTTCAGGCCCTGGGAGAAGTGTTGGAGGTCACAGGGTCACCTCTTTGGGGCTATCAGCATAATTCAGAGCCAGTGACATCCACAGATTAATTGCCCTTTTATTGATTCTGAATTGACTTCCTTAATTAAGGGGAGTGCCACTTGGTTGCATGATTGGTTTTGCCATTTTCAAATTATTAGAACAAAAGCTTGGAAGTTATATCCTTTGCCGTGTATAGACCCTTCCTTGGAAAATATTCTGATGTGTTTAACAGACTTTCCTGCCTACAGTTTAAATTTCCCTATGCAGTTTAGATTAATTGGTATGATTATTTTGGTATAAAATGCAGTGAGGACCGAGGACTTGCTGCATCTGGGGCTATAGAGGCAGCGAGGGTCCCCGTCTGTATGTGATATTGTGATAA
The DNA here is from genome assembly GCF_000690835.1 of Fulmarus glacialis. NCBI lineage: Eukaryota > Metazoa > Chordata > Aves > Procellariiformes > Procellariidae > Fulmarus > Fulmarus glacialis. The sequence goes on from NW_009232513.1 coordinate 697, forward strand.
AGATGCTTTCCTTGGAGGAACCAAAATAACTGGCAATTTGGAAAAAAATGTTCCCTTTTCACGTGGCTTGTCAATATGTTAAGTGCTCTGGAGACAGTGCTTTTGTGCTTCTGCAGACAGTAAATCCTGTATGTTTCATGGGCTGTGACAGTCCTGTTTTCAAATGTTTTAAGCATTGATTGTACTCGGGATGCCGTTACCCGGTGGTGGAAACGCTGCTGAAGGGATACTGCTGGTGCTAGAAAGAGGAGGGTGAAGCGTTTTCCTGGAGTACCAGCCTTCAGTCCTTCCCTCAGGCTGTTCTTTGCACAGATGCTTAGACTATAGAGGGAACAGAGATTTGGGAAGGGAAGATAAAATCCGTAGTTAAAAATTTAAAAATTCCCAGATAATTTCTCCCAATTCTTCCCACATAAAATTTGAGGTGGTGGCAGTCTGGGGTGATCTCATAAGGGATTTTCCTCTCCTTTCCCACTTGACCAAGCGCACGAAGAGAGAGGTGATGTTGAAGTGAATGCTGTTAGTCCTCAGGCTGTAAGGCTGATGGGGATTTTGTTCTTTTGAAAGATTTTGACCAAACTAGAAGGGGGGAAAGAGAGGAATATTCTCCAGACTGCTCTCATTTACTGACTTCCCCCGTGTGACAATAGCGATGTCAACAAAATTGCCATTCTGGCAGGGTGAAGGGGCAGTTTCTTGGAGTGAAGTTGAGGTCTGGGGCAAATGTGGTACTCTGCAAAGCTGTTCTTCAGGGAAGCAACAGCCTGATGGGAGACCAAGAAAAAAGGCTGTCATTGCATATCCCTTCCTGGCATTTCTGAGCATGCAGTTCCTCCAGGACCTCCGACTCATGTGGAATAAGACTTTCTTTTGCTCCCCTTCCTTCTTCACTCTCCTGCTGTTGGGCATCCACCTGCCTCTTGCGTTAGATCTTGCATATGCTCCAACTGCTCAGTAAAAATAATTGGTATTGGAAAAGCACCGTGCAGGATAAAGCTGTCCAGGGTCACCTTCCAATATACTGTAGTTGCCTTAGAGACTGTAACTAAGGCGAGTAACTTGTGGTTTTGCGCTCGTCCTGAGGCGCTGCCTATGCTGAATGTAGGACAACATAGGGCAAGTCAGAAATACTAGTTAACTGGAAAGTTTTAGGAGAGCCATCACGGCAGGTGATGTGAAATTGGGTGGTTTTTTTGCTCTTCCCATCTGCAGGATTTAACATCAGAACAGTGATTTACTCTCTGGGGACGATCAGGTACAATCCCTGCTGCTTACTCTTAGTCAGAAGCAAAGCACACCATTCCCACCACTGACCCTGCTTTTAAAATAGAAAGTATCCTGCAAATGTATTATTCATTTTTAAGAGAGAGATGTTGGAGCTAAAGAAACAATCGTCCAGAGAGTTTCAAAAAAGTCCAAAGAGTTTCAAATATATTTCCATACATAATAGCTTTCTGAGTGTGTGTGTGTGTGTGTATATTCCACAGTAAATACATATTCCATTTAAAATTATTCTATGTAGTTATAATGAGGCTATTGTGATACAAGGTGGTTTGCTTCCTTAATGGTTTGAATTCTAGTAGGGTAAGAAAACCATGGGTTTGATCTCACTGGGTGCAAATCAGTGTAGCCCTATTGAACCCCAACCTGAGGATCCAGCTCAGCTGGTATCTGTTATTCTTTTTGTGTCTTGTATTATGTAGTTGAATGCAATTGTCCAGCCTTCCCTACCTAAAAACAGAACTTAAAACTACAAAGATGACAGTGGTCTGACGTCAGCAGCTTAATTATAGCTGTTCAGGTTGCCTTTTTTCCAGCTTCCTCCAGCAAATTTCATTTTATCAGCAGATATCCCAAAAATCCTCGCTGAAATGTTTTGTTCTCTGAAGATATCTTGGAGCAAACACAGTACAGTCCACATGTGCTACAAAAATGCCTTGAGGTTGTATTGCAGTGATGGCATGGTCCACCCCAGTGCAGCATCTTCCAGAGGAAACCCAGCAAGCCCAGCCTGAGATAGGTTTATGCAGAGAAAACCACAGGGAAATGCAACTGGACCAAGAATCCTCAAGAGGGAAACAAATCCCAGCTGAAGGCAGACAGCATAGCTGGCTGTTAAAAAGACTCTCTTCTCCATATTTATAGCTTTTCACAAACTTATCTGTATCAAACACAGGTGAAGGTCATTACTTGGTTGAAGCTGTAAGGAAAGAAATTGTATGCACCTATCAGGTATAACACAATGAGAATGTGTCTTTTCCCTTCCCTGCTGGCTGAGCTATAAAAGATGATAAGCCGCCTACAGCTGCTGGCCAAAGATGACGCCTTTAGTTAAACAAGAGAAACTCTCACTTTTAGGCTTCAGTTCCATAAATTATTGAATTGCTTCAATAAATTCATGCGAATTCAGTAAGGCACTTAAGTACAACTTTGCCATTAGGCATGTTAATGAGCCTTAAGCATGCATCTGATAAAGCAGATGTGGATTTATGGGTCCGGATTAAAGGGTCTTCTCCCTCTTCTCCTATTAGGATGGTGCCAAATGCCTCACAGGCAGATACCTCTTCTCAGACACTCGATGTAGAGGTGCTGGGTTGGCCATGCAGCGCTGTCCCCCGTCCCAGCTGCTGTTTGGCTCTACAGAGCACCCACTAACTTGCTCTGCTCACGGAGGGGTTATTCCTGGAGGTCCTGGGTTATGAAATGCGTAAGAACCATCGCTCCAGTCTGGACAAAGTACAAAACGTTTCTTCTTCATTTGTCACTGGTAGTGGATGCTGAAATAGGAGCGGTAAGTGGGATGGATGAAGTGATCCATCCCAGGCCATATGCTCCTAGTTTCTGACAGTTTGTAGTTTGCCAGGACTTTCTTGAGCCAGCGATTGTATTTAGACCACCGTGGACCTGCCCTCTAAGAATGTGTTTAACTCCCTTTGTAAACCATTTAAACTTTTCAATAGTTCATGAGCGTGGAAAATATCCACTGGGATGATGGTTTTGCGAATTACAATAGTTGCTGGTTTTATATTTTAAACCGACGCAGGTTGCTTTTGTAGTCAGCCAGAGATTTGAGGCTGAAAGCAGGTAGGAAAAATGCAGGATTTTGCCATCTGCTCGCACTGAAATCCATTGTTTTCAGTAAGTGGCAGTCCATTGCATTAATTGTCTCTTCTTGTATGCACAATACCTAGCGGTATTGGCATACATTTTTTGCTAATAGAAAATGTCATAGTGTAAGTACCGTGTTCTAATTGCATTGGCTGATTTCCATCACAAGCATTAATTTATCGTAATACTGTTTGGAAATCTCAATGAATTGCTGACGTGAGATTTGCCAGCTGCTGGCGGAACTGCAGTTTGCCTCGTGTCATGTACCGGTGTTACTCTGTTGTTCAAGTAGGAGCAGTACAAGGGCTGAATCAAAGCAGCGTGTCTAAGCATTTAAAAATCGCAAACAGATTATTTTTATAAGTGGAGCCAGGGCAGGAAGAAGAATTGCCAATTTGCACTGGGAGAGAGCGGAACAGGGTTTTTCAGACTTTCTTCCGAAGCTGCAACAGTTTTAGTGTAAGCTAACACTAGTTTTAGTGTAAGCCGTGCAAACTCCAGCAGCTCTGGTACGTTCCACTCTATCATCAAATGTGGCAGAGCTGCATGAAAGGAGAGGATGATTTACATTCAAACAACAACAATTAAGCTAAGGGTACAAATAATTCTATAATGAGACTGAGCCAAGGCCGCATGTCAGTGCATTAGACTTCTAGTTCACATGTAATCATAAATCTTCAGTATGAAGGTTATAAAACTCTCTCCACCAATATTTGTCTGCCTAAAAAAATCTATGAAGCATTAGCAGCACCTTGAAGCTATGAAGAGGAACCACTCAGCTTAATTTACATGTAAAATATATACAGTACAAGCCGCAAAAAAGATCTTTTGATGTTTTCCCATCATATAAATATTTGATGTTGTTTAGATTTCTTTCCTGTTCTTTTATGAAGGGTTTTCTACTCAGAGTTCGGTGGAAACATATTTTCTGCCCAGTTTTGTACCAGAATCATGGAGACTGATCAAAATGAACAGATTTTAAAATTAAATTTATTACTGAAAATGAGATTTATAGATAATTTCTCTTTGGGGAATATGTTGCTTTATTGATTTCTTCAAAATAAAAAATACTGATATGGACTGTTAGAAGCTGTAAGGTGGTGAATGCAATTCCTGGCAATTTTATTATTCCAACACTCTGAAACGAATTTGTTCAGCTAATTCTTGTTCTTGCTGATAGGAAGTAAACGTGAAAGCCTGTGTACACTGATGGGGAGAATTGACCTCTTTATTCCTTATACCATAACAGTACAGACTGTACAAAATACTCTCTAGAGAAATTTTTTACATGGAGAAGCAATCTTGGTTTCGCCTGATTCTTAGACACTGAAGAGCAGCCTTGCTGGGTCCAACAGTCTGGCTGTTCTTAAACTTCTGTAGAAACATAGCGGATGCAATGTTTCAGGGCCCAGTCCTGAGCTGTGCAGACGTATCTCCAATAAGACTATACCTGATTTTACTTCATCAGTCAAGAGAAATTTGCTGAGGGTAGATGTATGAAATTCATGTGAACGTGATCACAGTATAGCTTACCATGACATTTGGTTGAAAAAGAACCAGAGAAATAGGGTTGCAGGGTGAAATCCTCCTCACGTGGCTTGTGAGGGAAATACAGAAGTATTTATATAACTTAAGTGAGTAAATTTGGCCTGCTTATTCCAATACCAAGTACTACCATTGAGCTGGAGTACTTGTAATTTGTATTTTTCAAGGGAGGTAGAATGACATAGTTACTGCCTGATGGATATTCCTGCTTTCCCTGCCCACGGTCATAACACAGTGAATATTTTTCTATATACCATATTTATGCAATGCACAGAAGAGAGAAATTCCTGGGTGTGTGGTACAGTCAAAATCAGCTGTGCAACAATGCAATTCAAATTCATAAGTCTCTGCATGTTCTTGTAATATTCCAATAGACTCCAGAAAAAATCCCATTGCAAACAAATGCAAATAAAAACAAAAAGGCGTGGAAATCGCTGATACCTACCACTTACATCTAAATAATGATGATTCTAGTAACAAACATATAACTAAATTTCTGCCACCAGCATTTTCATTACAGCAAAGCAACATTTTAACAGCATTCCTAATCAGCATGTGCAACAAAACGGAAAGTCAGCTCAGTACTGCTTAACTTGATGCTTTTTTTTGTCATACAGTGTTTCATAAATAACTTTAGGAAGTGAATCTGATGATAATAATTATACTAGTGCTGTATGCAGCTAAAGACTTCTTCCAGAATAACAAATAACCTGCTAGAAAATCTCTGAGAGCTCCCCATGCCTGCCTACACTAATAATACAGTAGTGCTTTGTGTGTACATAGCCTTTTTAAAGGCACTTTCATGTTAATTATCTAATTAAGCCTTACAATTCTCTTTGAAAGTAAGTAAGTATTATTACACCTATTTTATGGAGGTGGAAACTGAAAAATAAAGGCTTGATGTCATTTCATCTTAGTTATACATCTTTGCTGGAGGGTTTAGGTGGGAGCACAGGCACCCAAAATTCCCCCTTAGGTAGCAGAGAGAACCAGGACTCTCTGGAGGCTGATTTAACCCACCTGAGCTCTGCCTGACTTCTGCCGAGAGCTGCCCTGGGATCGGCTGGTGGGAGCACTGGTAAGTTAGGTCTGAGCTCACTGTCGCTAGTGCTTTACTGCCTAAAATTTGGGGGGTGGGGGGGTGTTGTGGTTTAACCCGGCAGGCAGCCAAACACCACACAGCCGCTCGCTCGCTCCCCCCACCCCCCCGCTGGATGGGGGAGACAATCGGAAAAAAAA
>NW_009232513.1:7033-25113 GCF_000690835.1 Fulmarus glacialis
GGGGAGAAAAAAACCCCAAAGCCAAATCAGTAAAGCTCCCAAACTTGTTTATAGCAGCGGTCCACTGTCCAAGTTGTCTTTAGCATCTTTCTCAGTTGGAAAAGGTCCCAATACTTATAAAGGTCCACTCGCATTGCAGGTGGCCTACGGGGTCTTAGAAATGAAGCCATTAACACCCAAAGCTTTTTCAAAGCCCTGTGGCAGAGGTCTATATTTACCTACCATGTTATGGGGTTGCACTTTGAATCCTTATGTGTAGAGAGAATGAGATGGGAAGAGAGCATTCTCTCGCTCTTTGCGAGGGGAGTGCCTAAATTTCCACGCTTGTCAGCAGGGATCTGGCTGTGAGCAGCAAAGGATCTTTATGGGAGCCACAGGGCTTGTCCATACTGCAGTCCCTAGGCTAGCTTCGGCACACGTGGAGCTAATTTTCAGCTAGCTATCTCAGGCAATGCTATGGTATGCATTTGGTGGCTCAAAATTTGGCAGGGAGAAGTATCTCTAACCTTCCTCCTCGTGCCTGGCAAGCAGCATCCGCCCTAGCTAGCTTGCTGCACTGTTTGCAGTGTTTTGAAACAACTTGTGTAATCATCTGTGAAACTGTTACACGTATAGTCACTGATGAAGTTTCCAAATGAGTGAAAAAACCCCTAGGAACACAGGTGCTTAACATAAGAAAGGAAATATGTTTCGTAGATGATAGTTTGATCATGTCTCTTTAACGGAGCGGTCTGCAACCTCTCATGGGCCACAGCTGCAGTACTGAAGGAGCAACACACTACAGGCAGCGCCAGTCTTTGCCCTTCTTCTGTTTTGGTGGAAACACTTGATTTCCCATGGCTGCGGGTAGCACTGGAAGATCCTACAGGCAAAGTACTGCTCTTAAGCCACAGGTTGTGGGCTACTGCTTTAATAGCTACATTTCCTCTGACTTTCCTGTGCAAATCCAATAAATAATTCGTTAAGTGATTTTGGCTGATAGAGCTTTTTCTTCTGTGCTTGCAATGATTCAGACATCACTTTTATCTTTTCTAAGTCCTAATATGTAGTTAGTGGGTGACTTCACCTGTTCATTCGAAGCCATAGCGCTGGAAATTTAAGGCTTGGATGCTTAAGCAAAAATTATAACCAACTTAATCAGGCTGTGGTTGGCCCGAGAACATGCAGTGATGGAGGAGATTCAGAGTGTCATGTCCATGCATGACCGGGGAGAACCACTGTAACTGGGAGCCGTTCCCTTGGCATGGAGGAGTCAGGCTGTGAGCAGCGGAGACCCCATCTGCAGAGATGTCCCCTACGAGGCGTCTGTCCCCTCGGGCAGGTGGGTTTGAGGCAGTAGTGATTTCAGCTGCAGCTGCTAATGTGGTGATGAATTGGTGCCCTTCGTTACAGCTGCCGCCATCCCGGCAGTGCCACCAAGAGAAGCGTGCCGTTGTCGGCCGTGAGGAAAGTCGCCCATTAAAACTGCGCATTACATCAGGAAATGGGCCATTTAATGGCACCACTTGAACCTGCCAAGAATCTTTTTTTTTAATCCACATTGAACTGTTTCCAGTAAAGAAACAGAATATTATAATGCTCTTATTTTTCAGAAAAGCAGGTGAGTCTTAGAGGAGGGGCCTCTTGCAGGGGTTATTAGTATTTGCCGCTCCCCTGAAGACTTCAAGGGAAGTATGTGCAAAGCTGAAAAGGTAGCAGAGCTTTTCTGTTTCCTTTCAACTGCTTGCTGCAGGGGAAACCACAAGGACTTTCTTCTCGTGTTGACTGCTGTAATGATGTGCTGTACTATTGAGCTTCCAGGTCTAACTGACATGGATCAATTATTTGAGTTTGATGGGCCACCTGCTCGGGAAACTTCTGTAGTATTTATAAAAGACCTGGCAGTGCTCTCCTGGCAGGAGATACTTCTATATTCCCTCCTGTGGAAGAGCTGTCCAGGTTGAATTATAAAATGAATCATTGCCATGCTGGCAATGGGATGTTATTTGGGTTTTCAAGTACCACAGTATGACTTCCTCAGTGTGTAGTACTGGATAGTTAATTAGCCTAAAGTATGTGCCGAAACTTGAGACCAAAATTACACTTTGCACAGAAAGGCTCCTTTGTTGTTAGAAACACTCATGTGTGTATCAATACAGGATAACGCATATAGATTATTGCAGGGTATCATCTAGAGTTTATAGGTGGTAGTGTCAGTTGTAACAGCTGTATTCTTGCAGCAACTCAGCCAGCTTTTATCAACGTGATTCCCATGTGAAATATCATCCCTGCTTCTCAGCAGCAAACCACTCCGCTGTTCCCGTGCAACGGGGGAAGCACCCTGCTCCTGCAGACACCTGGCTGCACGTGCTGCGCCTCTACAGGTATTTCCTTACCCGTTGGGTGCAGAAAGGGAATGTGCAGCACGCTTCTTTCTTGGAAGAGGAGATGGTTTTGTTTCTGTTTCTGTGTTTTGACCACACACTTTCTGTGTGGTCAATGCGATCAGCAAGAGTATCAAGTGTGGAATTACGAATGGCTAATTGTTCTTACCCGTGTTCTTGCAAGATTGTGTTTAATTGCTGGGGCAGTGTTTGTTACAGTTCCCCAACACATTAGACATCTACAGTTTCTCCCAGCACTGGAATTCTTCACCACTCTTCTTGCTATGACAAGGGTTTGATTGCCATCCTTTTCCCGCAGAGTTTTACTGGCAACAGTATGCGGATATTTTAAATATTTTGTTTGGGAAAATCTGGTTACTTTAACCAAAAGAGACATCCCTTTGGGATTCTTTTGATTAATTTAAATAACCTGTATTTTTTTTTTTTTCTGGCTAAGAATATAGTCTTAAAATACACAGTCATCTTTTCTGAATGTGCCTGCTCTGTGCTTTCTATCCTTTCAACATTCAGTCATGTAAAAGATTATGTTTTGATTCCTCTGAGCAACCTTATGTCTGGAAGACTCCCTTTGCAGGGTATCTTCCTGTGCAAGGCATAGTGGCAGGTGTGGAAAAAAATCCCTGAATACTTCAGTTGTCTCATTAAATGGGATATTTGTACTCCTGAAGTTGCAGCATGTGGAGATCAGACTCCTTTAAAACACAGAAGTGGAAATATTTATGGATTTAGGTGGTGGTTTAGCTTGTTTGGCTTCACTTCAAAGAAAGTGAAGAAGTGTATATAATTTATATATTGCTGGTTACTTGTTATTTTCTTGGGGAAAACAACAGTGCGACCAGATTCCATTTTGGCTGCGCAACATTAAATCAGTGCAGACCTGAAACCACGTCAGTATTCCTGACATTTCATCAAAGCACTGATTTGGCAGCTCCTGACATTTGGATCAGTGACTAAACTTGTTTTCCTGTTGATAGCAAGTCATCCGCAGTTAGAGCAAAACATGGATCCTAGACCTGACAGATCTTCCTTTGCGTTGAAAATAAATCCTAACATTACAAGGTCATTTGAGAGCTGTCACCAGAGAGATTTTGCTCTTAACCCTTATCTGGGTCAGTACTTCTTTACATTTCTATGGTCTTTACTTGAGGATCTGAAAGTGCTTTATAAATATTAGATAGCATTAGATAATCTCTGTGCTGAGTTTGGTAAAACAGTATTTCCTTCATTCTGTACCTTAGACTCAGAAGTTGAGTAACTTGCCCAAAGTAGTCTATGGTAGAGCTCCGGATAAAATTTGCGCACTACTGGTTGGCCTTCTGTACTGTGGTATTTATTAAAAGGCTGTATTAACTGGTTCTACTGATTCCAAGTTGAAATAGGATATAATTATGCTTTATAAACAAGCTCAGGAACTGACAGGAGGGAGAGAGAATTATTACTTGAGGACAGTATGTAATTTTTTCCAGGATAAAGCAGAAAGGGTGAGACCGTCCAGCGGCTGCCCGTGCCACCCTAACGCTGGGGGCTGACTGGAGGTGTGAGCAGGGTCCAGTTTAGTTACGGTCATTAAGGGGTGTTATAATCCCTGTTAGCAACACCAAGTGGCATAGTCCTAACCCGGGCACCTATCTCAGGCATTTTTGGAGAGGTTGAAGAATGACATTTCATGGTTACACTGCTAAACTCCTTTTTTCGTGCAGCGGCAGGAAAAGATCCTGAAAAGGCTGACTTTATTAATCGTGTGATTCTAATCTCACGTACAATTGTCTGCATAATAGTTGTATTATATGTACTTTGTTCTTCTGGCTCACCTTAATCAGCCTCCTTACTGATGCTTGATTGGCAATTTTGAGATGTGGGATGGAATTCAGCTCAGCGCTGGATCATGGACCTGGAGTGAATGGTTCCTCTCAGCATGAACGTATTTTTTCTGTAATATATATCACTTTTGCATCAGCGATTCTCTACAAGACCTCCTTGCTTTTGATTTCCTATTTGCAATATCAGCTATTTCAGACAAAATCAATGATGAGCGATATAATTAATTTTTACATGTTTTAGTTAAGTTTTCAGCTGCTCCAATACTTCTCATTATCTTAGCATGATCTCTTGCTGCAACCAAACATTACAATGAAAAAACTGTTGCTTAAATAAAATATTATTTAAAAAGTCCCTTGCAAATTGTTAAACTAATTAAAGTTCAGTGATGCAAAGTGAAGATACCAGATACTGCACAAAGAAATGTCAGGTAGCACGAGGTATTTAGAAGGTCTCGGGAGCCTATAACAGCTTGGGGCAGATTCTGTCATTCCTACGTTCGTGTGTCATCTCATCATCCTTCTGATGTCTGATGCCATTTTCAAATAGCTGTCAGGCAGCGAGGTGGGTGCCTTGGTGAGATCTGCAGTCCCCAAGGTGCTTCTGCAGGGCTACGTGAAGGTGCACTCTGAGCGTGTGCCGGAGGGACGGGAGGGCACCCAGGGAGGAAGAGGGAGCTGAAGCTGATTGAATCCTTCTGGGACATTTCCTTGGGGCAATTCTGTTTCTGGGCTCCAGGAGCCAATGCTGGGCAGTGGGACGTGGCACTGCTCCATGTCCAGCATGACCAGTGCTGGTGGGTTCCCAGCACAGGGCAGCAAATGTCGTTCTCATGGGACACCAAACTGGAACTTGCCTGGTAGAAGATACTGTTATCCCGGTCATGAGGCTGAATGACACATTAGTGTCTTCATGAGCTGAATTTGCAGGTTTAACTGAGATCACCAATAATAATATGGGATAATACAGAAAGCTTTGAGTTCTTGGCAACTTTTGAAACTCTGCGTTGCAGAAAAATGCAATATTTAACTTGCTGCTAGATAGGAAAAAAATTGATGGGGCCTTGATTCTACCAGGGTTCTTTTTTTTAGAGGAACTCATCTTACTCTGTTTCACTGGTAAATTAATCTGTTCATTGGGCTCTTGGGTAGAAGACAGACATTGCTTAGCTGTTGCCTGCTTAATTATACCCTGTAATTTTGATTGGCAGTGGAACGTGCATTGAAAAGCAGCTGGAAATATCTGTCAACTAGTTTAAAAACCGGTGAGGAATCTCTGTCTCCTGCAGCAGCTGCTTGCTGTGCTGAACCTAGCCCAAGTGAGAGGCTGGTAGATGGATGGAGGGGGGAAGCAAGCAGCCTTCACCCTGTTCCGAACGGTCAGAAGTGAAATGTCTGAACTGTGCTGCAGCTACTTTCAGCAAACACTGGCTTCCCACTCCAAATCTGAGGGTTGAGCATGAAGAGCTTGTGTTTCTGTGTAAGGCATTAATTGGGATTCCTGTCTGCCAGAGTGCGTGTGAGGATGTGTTTATTGTGTTAACTCAAGATTCTTACAGTGCATTTGGCTTTTATGTGTGTTTTTTATAACTGATGCTCAGTATTTCAGTAAATTGTGCGAGACTCCAAATCATGAAGGTAAAAGCACTTTCAGTGACTTCTGCAGGGGAAAAAAAAAAATGGAAAAATGAACACATTCGGTTGAAAGCTGTGAGCTATAAAAAGAAAAATATTGAACATTAATGACACTGTGCAAAGTTAGAAACCGTTAAAAACGGCCGGAAGACAGTTTGCGCAGGGACAAGCTGGTGCTTTCAAGGCCACCAGCAGCACCATGGTATTTGCCTTTCCTTCATCCCCCATCTTCTTTGTCCACGGTGCTCTGCTGTTGCGTCGCTGTTCTTGCTCTGTCTCCGCTTGATCACACTGGTGTCGTGGGGGAGAAAGAGAAAGAAAAGACCAGATTCTGTCAAAACTATAATCTTTTTGCCAGCAGTCGCTATTTCCTTGCTCTGGGATTTTCACCCCAGGAGAATCTTCCCAGTGGTGAAAACAGGACATTTTAACAGTTTTCCATGTTTCCCAAGGAGTTGTGAGCCAGTGACTGGCGAGTGAATACCAGAGGCTGATGGACATGAAAACTCGGGGAGAGGGTTAGTGGACATCACCAGCTCAGCAGACTTCCCCAGGTCAAGGTAATGCAAGTAATCATCCCTTCTCTGGACAGCATTACTCCAAGGTTTGTCGCCAAAAGGGAACAGAAGAGGGGGTGTATGTCCATTTGCTGGGATCTGCCATCAGGTCTGCTGCAGGAGGGAAAGGGGAATGTGAGCTTCGGGGACAACCCTGAGGCCAGTCCTATGATGTGCTGCTGTTTGCAGCCAAATTACAGCTCAAGCTTTGACTGCAGCTCTTCTTTTCAAAACTTTTAAATGGGCATAAAGTGCCATACAAAATAACCAGGATTCACCATTCAAAACAAGAGGTGTAGCTTACAAAGTGATTTAAATAACTGTGCTTTCAGAAATGTCTGTGCAACATGACTTGGGTGATTTACCTTATAATGGCTCAAAGCCAAGAGCATAATGAAATTGTGAGCAGAAAAAATTACTCTAGTGCTTTTTCCCTTTTGCTATCTGCTGATTTATTGGAAATGTCTTTCCTTCAAATAGTTGTCTCGTTAACCCACATGCTGCCAGCATCCTGGAAAAGGAAAGATAGGCAAAAGAGGGGCAGTGAATGTTGTTCTGTACAAGAGAGGAGTTTTGCGATGGCATGTCTCCGCTCTTTTGACATGGGCTGTTTAAACCTAGACTTATATTGCAAAAATAATGAGATATTCATCCCCAATATTGATTCTCTTCCCAGTTTGGGACTGTGTGTGCATCTTCTCTTTGCAGTTCAGGAACATGGATTTGGATCTTCATGACTAAATTTCACGAGTGGCTACATCCTTTTTCGTATGGCCTGCAGACTTTTTAATAGGGCCGGTAGCGATAGGACAAGGGGTAATGGTTTTAAATTAAAAGAGGGTAGATTCAGACTAGATATAAGGAAGAAATTTTTTACGATGAGGATGGTGAAACACTGGCACAGGTTGCCCAGAGAGGTGGTAGATGCCCCATCCCTGGCAACATTCAAGGTCAGGTTGGTCGGGGCTCTGAGCAACCTGATCTAGTTGAAGATGTCCCTGCTCACTGCAGGGGGATTGGACTAGATGACCTTTAAAGGTCCCTTCCAACCCAAACTATTCTATGATTCTATGATCCTGCTAGTGCCGTACAGGCATTTACAGTAGAAGAGATGAGACAAAATACAGGGAACTAGTACCGTATTAATATGGCCCTTGTGGTGCCTTGTGGCAATTACCTCACAGACAGCAAAGGACAGAAGGAGGGGAACTCAGACCTGGCAGGGAGGCTTTGCTGTAACACACTTGCTTCCAGCTCCCGATACAAAAGCCTGGCTGCCTGCAATCCTTTTTGTAAGAGACAGAAAACAAATTGCTGCTGTTGAACATTTTATTTGCACTTGCAGAATTTTCATCCAAGGAGCAAAGGAAGCACCAGAGGAGTGTGATGAGGGCTCGTTTTTTTTTTAACAAGCCAGTTGGAAATAATGCCAGAATCAGACACAGCAGAAGATTTTTGACAACATGGAAATTCCTCTTTGTGCATTGCCAACTAACTCCAGCTCAGTGTGATTCCTCTCACCTTGAGTCAACAGCAGCTCCTAGCACTGCTGCAATTTCTTAATCAGTGGCTATTCAGTACAGCTTCATCATTTGAACCTTTCCATTGTAGAGACAGACTAAGTGTGGCAGCTAAATAGCTCTTGTTTCTGTCCTTCTGGAAGATCGGAAAGAGACAAATACTGGCAGAATTTCTGGATAGTGTCTTTGTTAGTTGGTGTGTGTAAATTCTTCAGGAATGCTTCCTTAAAGCAATTTTTTTTTTTTTGGAGGGGGAAAAAAAAAGGTAAAGTGGATGCAAAGAGATGTTGATCTGAATAAATTTATACAGAAAATTAGATTCTTCCTAGCTGCCAGAGTTTCTGGAGTATTTTCCTAAAGAGACATTAGGGACTAAAAGTCTAACATATTTTTTTAGTTTTGGGTAAGTTTATGTACTGGAAGAAATGAGGTTGTGTCTGAAATAACAGGCACATAAATAGATGATGTTGCTTTTGAAACGGAAGTGTTCTCTGGTCTTTCAAAATGGTTCAGGTCCACGTTGTGCTCTGCTGGTTTCAGATATTGCTTCGTTCGTCTCCCACTTTCTGTGCATACGCGTGTCTTCGTTAGCAGATGGAGACCATGTCCATGGCACAGCAGTGGCAGATTTTGTAGCTGCATCTATTTCTCACTGTCTTGAGACTAAACAGGCATCTGCTATTTATTTCTGGTGGACATCGAAAGGAAAGTTGAAGGATACAAAAAACAACCTAGCTTCAGGTTTTGAAAAGTACGTAGGCTAAAGGCAGGGTCATGGCCACTGTTTCTTGTCTCAGTTACACAAGTTTTAGGGTCCTGTGCTGCTAATAGACTTCTGCCGTAAAATTATACCTTCATTTTTTGTGTGTTTTGGCCTTTGTTATGCGCAGGCTACAGCACAAATAGAATTTCATGCATGTGAAGTCCCACTGATTTCATAGCTTTCTGCTTCCGTGTGAAGGGTGCGTGTTTGAGAATCAGTAAAAATCTACACAAAGCCAGTCCCAAAACATGAGCTGAAGCCTTCACAAGTAAACTTAAAATAGTTTTCCAAGAGGCTGTAAACTTTGCAGAAGGAAATGAACCCTGAGACAAGAGCTGGTGATTGCAGGAAAGAATTCAGACTATGTCTAGAATTTTCCTGGTAGGAGTTAAGGAATGATCTGTAGGTAGACAAAAGATGAGAGTTGGATCGCAGCTGTAGAAGGTTTAGCCAAAGAAATGGTCCAGCTGCAACAGTCTTTGTAACTGCAAGACTAAGGCAGAGCGTGACTCGCAGCCTGACTGCCTTGGACTTGCTAACAAAGGTGAACTGCCAGGGGAAGGGCACAGAGAAAGAAGTCAGAGCATCACTGGCCACGTAAGTCGGCTGTCTTGGTGTGACAGGATTCAGTAAAAGTTTTCTATCCCGTCTACAGTCCCTAAAGATGAGAATGCACAGATGTTCTTAGTTCTCTAAAACAACACAGAAATGCTCTTGAAAGTGATGCTGCCTTTGGGGCTCATTTGTTTAAGCTTTCTGTCTTGGCACAAAAGGCATGGCTGAGAAGACAGAAGGGAGGAGGAGCTCTAGGAGGAGGCAACTCAAGGAGCTCATCTGTAATGGCGGTGGAAGTCTTTCTCCTGGAAAAGCGATTGCATTGTTAAGGTTCGGCACAAGTCCTTGGGGTGTGTTTTGGAGCTGACTATAAATCTGGGGCCACTTGGGACAAGAAGAAAAGTCACAAACTCTGTACAGTTATCAGGCAATCCTTGGAAGCTGGTCTCCACATACAGATAAGGGCTGTGATTAAGTTGACAGTGTAGCTCCCTGAGCTTGGACTCACTGATCACGATAGTCAAGACTGGTTGAAGAGGCCCTGAGACACATGGAATTTGACACTACGGTTTTGTTTTTTTCCCCTGCATAAGAGAGCGGCAGCTTGTGGGAGAAGAAAAATCATAGTTCAAAGTCTTGTAAATACATGTTATGCCTCGAAGTTGTGTTGGAAGGGGAATTTTTCCGCAACCTTGCCAATTAGAAGAAGTGATAAATATTTGCATTCACAGGTGCCCTGAAATCCGTGCTCTGAGAAAAAAGGAAAGACAGAACAAGATTTTGAATTTGGTACTTGCTAAAAAAATTACTTGGGGCTGTGTGCAAATTCTTACTCAATCTGTGTTGCATTTGCTGTTTCACTGGACTTTTTTCCTGCTACTTCCACTGATGTCTGGTAGATGGCATTAGTGTATAACAAATTTCTCAAGTCCTTTTCTTATAGGAGGGGTTTTATTTTTTATCCATTTTACAGATAATAATGCTGTCTTATTCAGGCTAAGCAGTTTTAAGGCATTTTTTTTTCTCAGGGTTTCAGTTATGTTTTGACTAAATGCCTATATCACTCAACATGCCTTTTTTCCTCCTCCTTGTGCCATACAATTATTATTTCTTCTAGAAGGTATCAATCATTGAGAAAGAAAACAAACTTGATATCTTCATCTGACTCTGAATTTAGAAGCTCTGTTATATTGTGCATTGTTTATATGCAGTACCATAATTATTTCACATTCTTCAGGCTTAGAAATGGGGACAGCGCTCTGAAGGAAGAAGAAAAATTTCTCACACAGAGAGGAAAGAAGATCAGATACTCAGAGTAGAGGTGCTTATATATGGGGTGGAAAACATATCAGACTGCTCTGGAGAGACAACAGAAAGGAGCTCCATAAATATATTTTATCTTTTTTAGTACACATAAGCATTTTTAGCTAATTTTGTGCACTCCCAGGAAAATTAATAGGACTTCCATGACACAAAGGCCATTTTGCATAGGAAAATGCGAAATTGTTTATCACCTCCTAGGGATTTTCTTTGTCTGGACCAAGTTTCATCCACAGGTGAACTATGGCAATAGCATTTACGAGTCTACCAGTAGCTTTAGCTTCATCAATAGGTAAGACATCTTTTGTGCTGAGATGTACACATTCATCCTTGCTTTTAGCTTGAAGAAGCAGCTAACATTCTGAGCAAACATTTCAGTTAAATGCTGGTTGAAAGACATTTGGAGCAATGGGCCACAAGTACTGCTTTTTTTCCCACATTCTTCCCACTATGGAAAAATGGCTTATTTTTTTCACCAATAACCAGGCTTCCAACAAAAATCAGTTTCATAATCAGTTTCTTCTCTGAACAAGCCAAAGCCCTTAATTCTCCAAGCTTTGCATTACAGTAGCAGAAGGGAAAACTGGAGTGCTAGGGAACTGTTCTGTGGGCAAAATAATGATTTTAAATAATCCTCAAGAGATATCTGCTTATGAAGACCATCCTTGCCAGATCAGCTATGCTTGATAGCAAAGGACTAAAAAATGATAGAGATATCTTTGAGATTAATTTTGTATAAAGAGTATACAGATGCAAAACATGCTAAGCACCAGGTTTTATTGAATCTATCTAATTATGAGCAAATGATCTGCATAATTTTCTTGCATTTTCAACCACATTTTCTTGAGAGTGAAATATTTAAGATAATTATAAAGAAATGCCAGCACATAATTGTGACAGATTTTATATTTAAGGAATCCTTGGGTTTGTCTTTATATAGAAATGCAAATAATTTAAGATAGGCAGGGCTAAACTCTTTCTGGGTGCTGGTGTAAGAGGCATTATTGTGGGGCAGACCTGCCAGCCCGTGCTCTCCAGGCATGGTCCCAGCCTTCGTGCCCGGACTGACTGTTTGCACCTCTGCTCCCCTTTGCAGCGGGTGCTGTGTCCTCCAGCTAGAGAGTTTGGCCCTTACTCTCACAGCTTTAAGGTTGGAAGGGGTTCAAATGGGCAACCTGGCTCAGTTTTCAAAGTAGATAAAAGACATGGAGAAAGCGTAAGGCAGATGGGCTTCTGGTGCTCATTAAAAGAAGTCACTGGAGCAGGTGTTTTGTGGAATATTTTATTCGTGGGTTAATCCAGTTGTCTGTGGATAGAATTGCATGTAATTTGAGTTATGTCAAATGCTCGTGTAAACATCTATTGCCGAAAGTACTTAAACCCCGACTGGGGCAGGGGCTGCAGCCTGCTGGGTGCATCCACCGGCCCAGGAGCCTGCGGTTACACCTTCCGCAGTGCAGGGCAGCCGTGGATCCCAACCGGAGCCTGGTGTGGTCATCTGCTCCTTGGCAAGAGTCGAGTCTTACGCAACCTGTGTAAGACTGGTGTGGCAAATGCCTTTTCCCTGGTGCTGAAGCGAGTTCACTGCACCACCAGAGAATCGATGGGACCTGATTTTGGCCCAGCCCAGGAGCCTGCGGTTACACCTTCCGCAGTGCAGGGCAGCCGTGGATCCCAACCGGAGCCTGGTGTGGTCATCTGCTCCTTGGCAAGAGTCGAGTCTTACGCAACCTGTGTAAGACTGGTGTGGCAAATGCCTTTTCCCTGGTGCTGAAGCGAGTTCACTGCACCACCAGAGAATCGATGGGACCTGATTTTGGCCCAGTGACAGTCTCCCATCATAAGGTGCTTAGAAATCCTTTACTGTGAGGCTTAAGCATCACTTAAAGATTTGCTGCCCACTGCATTCCAGTGGATGAAGAGATGCAACACATGTATTCTGGTAGCCAGTTGGTTTTTTTTTTTAAGCTTCTAAAACATGTAGGTTTGGGGAGCGTGTGTCTGAGGGACGTCTCAGTGCCTGCAAGCGTTCCTTGTTGCAAAATACATGGGCAGCTTGAGTGTACAGCAGGTGAGGAAAGCGTGTGGGTGTATTTCTGTCCTTTTGCCTGCAACAACCTGTAACTTGCAGCATAAAGGTGCCATTCCTCTTCGGAAGACAGCAGCGGGGCCTTCTGAAACCTATCAAAGACAAATTGACTAGTTTCACATGGGGATCACCATCTGTCTGGAATGCGTGCCGACCTGCCGTAGCACCACAACATTTACTTGGTTTCTAAGGGTAGCAGAGGGAGATGCCCTTGCTGGAGTCTCTCTAACCTCCTCGGTTTGTTATTTCCCCTCCCTCTCCCCTTCCATCTTTATGGTGGTCTTCTATTATTATTTGCAGGTGGGTTGTCTTACAACTGTTATTGCACCTTTCCTTGGCCTCTGTCATATCTTACACAGTTACTGAAATAGTGCCGATTGTGGACTGCTACCTGGTATAAAAATAGAATGTTTTTCTAATGTAGAGCATTAAAATTCATAGACTGTAGCCGGGCTGTTTCTTGCGCTTTCTGGACAGGCCTGTTAACCTTTGAGAGATTTGCTGTGGAGTTCCAGCTGTAGAATAATATAAACAGGTAAGTGGAAAGGAGCCCTACTGGGAGAAGGTTTATGTGTAGGGATGATAAACCCATAAAACTCTGGGACTGTTCCAGCCCATGCTCCCAGCAGCATCCCCTGCAAGCACACGCATTCCCCCACCGGCTTGCCTTTACAGCCTAACTACCTGGTGATGTAGGTTAAAAGAAATGCTCTGGCTTTGCTGTTGCGTTGCAGGGAGATTGCTTTAACCTCTGTGTGGCAGTAGGGATGGAGACTTCTGTAACGCCGTGCTAAGTTGCTCCCGATTTTCTATGACGATGATAAATAGCTGAAGGGTGAAGGGAGGAGGCTTTGCTCAGCAGCGCTAATGCGAATGCAGGGCAGCGCGGCTCCCTACGAGGGGGCAGAGGCTCACTTGATAGAGCAGCGTGTTGAGAAACACTTAACCTCTGGCCTTCTCAGATAGGAGCTGTTGCTGCAGAATTCACACCTAACCCCACTGTAACAATACATTACTTGTTATTTAAATATCACTCTACCTAAATAACGTATATGTTTTCACACACAATTGAGAGTAAATGCTCTCCGTTGATTTCTCTCTCAGGGATCTTCTGTAAGGCAGGGGGTCACAAAAACACTAAGCCTTTTATTAGGTCATCTTTGCATTTGGAAACAGGTTTTGTGGGAAAGGGATTTAATTTTTCACTTTGCATATTTCCTGCCGCAGCGGAGGGAGAGTTTGCTCCAGCTGGAGTATGGCCCTAACCCACAGAAACTGAGGAGGCAGGACATTTCTGAACGATGAGAATAAGCCACGTGGGCACTTGGAAAAAATACAAAATCAAATAAGCTTTTTTTTTTTAATTACCAGTTAGTGATTTCATAGAGTTAAATTGTAATTGTAAATATATCTCTGAGTGAGGGATAGCATGAAAACTGTGCTACTCTTTGAGAAGCATCCACATAAACTTTTGTCTGTCATTTTGGGAGAAAAGTGGGCAGGTAAAGTCCCTCACATTTTAGAAGGGAACAGCTCTCTTACCTTACTGACAGCTACTTTGCCCAAAAAATAAGTCTGGGTGCAAGACACAAATCCTCTCTCTCTCTTTTTCTCTCCTTGCCCTCACTGCCTTTGTGATTCTCATTGGACAGTATCAAGATATCCAGGAGGGTATTTTTAGTCTGAAAGAATGGAGAATTTAGGGCAGAAATGATGTTAACATTAATCACAGCAGTGATGAAATTTCATTCCAAAATACACGAATGACACAAGATTTCCCCCGTGTCCTACTAATGAAAAAAAGATCCTGCTGCTGCCAAACTGTAGGGTCACTGTGTTCACAGGTAATCCAAGACCGTAATTACATGGTTATAGGAGAAAAAGATGGGGCCAAGAACCGAGTTGTATGTTGACTCTCAACTCTGCAGAGGAAGGAACAGGACATTTGTTTCTCTCTTCCATACTCTTATGGGACCAAACATTTTTATACTCATCCTTAGTATGACTCTTTTGGCTCACACAGAGATTTGGAAGCAGCAGCAGCCCTCTCTGACACTGGAGTGAGGGCTAAGTCTTACCAGCTGCTGAATTCGATAAATATTTGGAAGAGGACAGCAGACCAAGTGCAAATGGTCTCATCAGTTTTCTTGGGCACCGCAGCCCTTATGGCTGCTGTTGAACACACAGGAAAAAACCCTAGTCCAGGCTCCAAGAAATTGGTTAGGTAAGGGAAAGCACAAGGAATCCTCTCAGAAATTGAGAAGTAACAGCTACAGCGATAAAGAGATTTCCAAATTAAATGGCTTTTTACCCTTTGCGACATCCTGCCAATAACTGAAGCAGAGATGCTGAGCTTGAGAGGCCATCGGGTAGATCTCTGTAGATAAATCTGAGTCTGGAATTTTTGCACAATGGCCTTTTCATGGTCCTTGGAGTAAATATCCTCACAGATATGCCTCTACCCTATTGAGTTCTCTGGCAAAGGTCAGATGTGATTACTGACATACAAACATGCATTTATTTCTCAGGCCATTAGATCTTTTTTTCCTTCCCTCTGGCTCGCACATTCTACACAATCTCAGTGTAGCTTAATGTTCCTATCAATTTGCTTTTTAAACCTTCCCCCTCATTCTCTGTTGAAACTCAAAATATGTGAGTATATGTGCATGTGTGCATTTGTTTATATATAAGCATAATCATTCTTTACTCTGCTACATCTCCAAGTGTCTGCATACTGTCATGAGCTGCTTTATGAACAGTATGTATCTTATCACCTCTTGCAGAATATAAGCAGAGAGAAAGAATTTGCAAAATTTGGCCGAAGACTGCTCATCATTTTGATTACCAGAACTGCTGTCTCCTTGCTTCTTATTCTAGAGTGGATGTTTTATATCAGGTTTTAGCCTGGTGGTGAGTGGCTAATGTTGTCATGGGAAGAGGAGGGCAAGAGTTCTCCTTTGGATCAGATATTATGTATGAGGGTCACTGCTGCTCATCTCGGGAGGTTCACACGATCGTGGAGAAGTCTTAGTGTCCAGAATGACACACCACAGCTCATTAAAACAGATGGCAATGTCCAGGGCTGCTCACGGACTGACAGTCTGCCTTGTTAGTGTTCTGCAAGAGTGCTGCTAATTGCTTTGTAAAAATACAGATATGCTGCCTACGAAAATTGTTCAGTAGAGCCAAATTTGGGTGCATTGGGTGGTGTTAAACTTTGTGATATAATAGGATATCTAAGTGTAAGAACAAGCAGAGCTTCTTTCTTGACAGAATAAAAATAGCCAGGAGCGCAAAGGGAAAGACTGTGATATGCAGAGGCTGCTGAACAGCTCTGCTTGACCAGCAACGCGCTCTGCATTAAATGTAAGCAGCATGGCATGGCCGTACTCCAAAAATCCCCACCACAACAGAGCTGGCAGAGAAACTGAAGCTTTTCCCCCAGAAGACGATTATTGCAGGCTGAGGTGAAGATTTGTCTGCGTTGGGGCATATATCTAACCGAAGCTTAGAGAGCAGCTGTGTGCCTTGAACCTGATTTCTGAAAGAACGAAGGGTGAGGCTGCTCAGATAAGAGTCATGAATTTGGATACTATTAAGATTTTAATAGAAGAACAATTATTGGCCTGGCCAACTGAATATTTGCTCTTATATCTGTATGAAATTTATCTTCACAGTTATTTTTTTCTTGCGTTTCTTATGCCAGAGGGGTAGAAGCCAGGGAAGTGGCACACCTTTGCGTGGTGACACCCATCCTGCTTCCTTGTCATGCTGCAAATGAAGAGGCTCTGTTGTTTGTAAATGAAGACCTTTCCGATTATTGATAAATTACTTTGGATGGGGAGTATGACACATGCTGGCTGGAAAAACAGGGCTCTGTAATAGTAATATTACCTTGAACTTACTGCCCATGCAGTTTGAGAATGATTCAGGATAATTACATTAATGTTGCTGGAGAAATTAAAAGGAACACTTTCCATTTTACCTATTAACAAGCTCTACTGGCCTTAAATTATTTCTGAGAAGAGCCTGAAATCATCAGAATAATTACAAAGCAGTGGTTGGGGGGGCGGGGGGGGGCTGCTGCATGAGGTCCTGGCTGTGGCTCTTTGGCTGACAGGTAAACACTCCTGCTGCTTTTGTGGAAAAAGGAGCATGGCACAGAGCTTTCTGATTAGGCGCGCTGCAGTCTGCAGATGAGCTCAGGGAGCCTGCAGGTCTTGGACCCTAACGAGAAAATAGCCATTAGGAGTAGGTTGCTCTCAATGCAGGTGTTACACATCAACCTGTGCGGTGTTAAGCATGCTGTTGTTCTGGCACACTGGATACTTGAATTTCCATCCTCCGCCCTCCCTTTTCTACAGCTTTCCTGAGCCTGTGCAGTGGAAGATCGCTGCCTTTGGAGATGACTTTTTGCCACTTCGATCCTTGTCTCGTAGCAGCGACAGAGATGCTGATGTTTCTAAACTCCAGACCCTGAGCAGCAGCTGTCTGGGTCTGGCCTCTCATAAAAGCTCTGTTCTTCGCCTTCTTGAGCCCTTCACCTGAACTCATGTTGTATTTCAGCCTTGTGCAAGCAATGCCAACTGCTGCCCTGACCTCCCATTCCCCAGCTCACCTGTAAAATTACTATGAAACCGGGACTTTTTGTTGTGTTTCCCTTGGTTGGTTTATGCTATCGTACTGTTTGCTAACTCCAGATGAATAGAAGGGGCAAAATTTAGTAGTCAGATCTAAATAACTCAGTGTCGTGTGAAGCAAGGTCTCAACTTCAGGGTCACCTCTGCCGTTACTGGAGTTTCTCATCTGTGTGAAATTCAGAGCATCCTTGAATGCCTTCTGCAAGAGCAGGGCCACAGTGGCATTAGCTCTGCCCCTGTTTGTCTTTAGTTCCCGAGAATTAGAAGATCTTGCATCTCATAACCAGTCCTGTATTTATAGCTTCTTACTAAAAGGTAGCCGTATTTATCTCCTCTGAAGAAAGTAGACCAGTGGGTGAGGATGTAGGCGCTGCAAGTCTGGCTGCTTCCAGTGCACGGTTGCATGCAGAGACAGTCAGTTGCTCTCCAGGCACAGTCGCAACAGGCTCCTTACAGCCGAACACACACACACAAGTGCTTTTTCATTTTCTCCCATTTCCTTTTCACTTGTCCAACAAGCCCATCTCAGCCCTGCGTGTGATTACCTGATGACCTGTGTGCCTTCATTCATTCGCAGCTGCAGAACTTAAATAGGATTTTGCTCCCTACCATCAAATCAGATCTTCGCTCCCTGCACACACACACGCGTACGTTTTCTTCCTCCGGTGAAGCATTTCCCTCTGACAGTTACTGCCATTAACTAAACAAATTTGGGGAACCCCCTCCTCCCCTCCCTTGCTCATTACATTGCCCTCCATCCTCTCTGGATGCTCAGGGTTGGGCGAATCCATCAGGAATGC
>NW_009232513.1:25126-30356 GCF_000690835.1 Fulmarus glacialis
TCTTGCTGTTCCTGACCCAAAATAGTTAACTTTCTAATCCATCTGCTACCTTAATTCTGCATTTAAGGAGATGGAGCTCAAATGAGTCTGGGCTTCTCCCTTTACATATGCGTACACGAGAGATCTGTTACAAGAGTCCAAGGCTGAGGGTGATTTAAAATAATAATAATTAGACAGATGATTTCTTTCAATTGAGAGTTTTAAAATATTTGAACATTTATATTTATTCTGTTGTGATATTTCAAGAGATTTAATGGATTAAAAAAAAGCAATTTGGAGGGAAAGCTCGAACAAGGGATTGCTTAATTATCTCATTCAGATATTAAGAATTTCATTTTGACTTCTTCCTCCACTCCAGGTGTGCACACACCTGCATTTATGTGCTGATTCTGCATATTTGTTTTCCCCTGATTTTCATAGGAAGGTTTTGGGAATGTTTCAGCGAGTCCCTGGAAATCTGCATGGTATGAAAAACCTGTGAGTTTTATTTTGTATGCAAATAGATATTATCAGTTAAACAGAATTAGCTATGATTATTGCTAAGTCAACAGTAAATACTAAACCATTTTCAGCTGCTTCTAGAAAATGCTGGATGCCAAAATGCAGGACAGGTATAAATGGTAGAGAAGGAACTTCCCTTCCTAGCTTTTGTAGGTCTCATGTATTTCCTGGTGTAGAAATTCATGGATCTAGGTGGAGTGGATCTTCTGCACAAAATGGAAGTCCCTATGTGTGCAATCTCCAGCTGCAAAGATATTGGAGCTTTGGGGGGGATTATTTGTTTTTATCTTCCCAAAGAGCTCAAGTAGGTTTTTTTAATCCTCATAACCCTGCCAGTACTGAGAAATAATAGCAGTTACGCAGATAGTTATGTCGACATCAACTTAAGTTTTATGCTTGCAAGGTTCGTATATTTTTGGTAGCACTGGCAGTAATACAAATGATAGCTCAATAACAGAAAAACAGAACAGTCCCTGAGCCATAGTTCCGATGCTTGAAGCATCTTTAAACCCCATACCCAAATGAGAAAGAGATAAAAACAACCTAGTCAAAGTGGCTTAGCTTGAAGGAGCATTTTATGTGTTACTTGATGACAAAATAGTTAGGCATTAATGCAGTTTACAGTAAGACACCCTTAAGTGAGGTTGGTGTGATGCCTGACAGATTTAATGTAAATATTTATAGACTTGGCCTACTAATTATGCCAATGGAAAAAATGCAGTATTAGTGCTGTCACCTCCCCATGTCTCTACCTGCCAGCACCCTGCCAGCTCGCATAAATATTCTGAAGATAGAAAGCGTGGCACGTAAACAGAAGAGATCATTTACATTTTTAATAAGGGATTAAGTTATCTCCAGCAGTAGTTTCCAGCCTGTGGTCCACAGACACATGGGAGGCCTGTGGACTATTCCCAAGGGAACTGTGAAAAATGACAGAAGAAGAGAGTTTTGTATAGGGTACATAATAATTTCACAGAGAGAGATTTCTAAAGGGGTATGCACCTCCTTTGGCAAATATTTAGGGGTCTACACACCGAGAAGAATTTGAGAACCACTGATTTAACATATTTGTGTAAAGAACTCAATAATTTCAAAGTACCATACTGCCATGTGGTAAATGATTTGACTGTTGGTCCTGCCGGAGCCAGGCTGCCATAAGAAGTCCTGGACCACAAAGCACTGAAGCATGTGCTTAACTCAAAACACACGTCGATCCATTGAAGTTACTGCCTGTCACCATACGTAACTGGTTTGCTGAATAAAGACCATGGGGAAATCTAAGACAGAAGGCAAGGACTGCTATCATCTTGCAAACAGCTCTGCAGATGCCTGATTGTCTCATACAACTGAAAATCTAATTATGTGAATCTGCGGTTCATATTTTTTCTGTTTCAGTTTATTTATACTAAGAGTCTCCAAAAGTTTTAGGCGCCGTTGGTTGCAGCTGTTACTGGTTGCCAACCCAAAGAGTATTATCATTGCCGTTGTGGCCAGTTTAGGGAGACGGTCTTTTAGCTGCATCGATAGCTCTCCTGATTTGCGATCCAAAAGTCTGTGGTATCTGTTCTGGCACAAACTGACTCCTCACAAGCTGTGCAAATAAATCTGAAATGCTATCACCAGTGGTTGTATGTGTGTGGCTTGTGTGCGTGCTTTTTGCTTGGGTTATAGTCTTGAAAACTGAGGCAGGATCACCGGGAGGTTTTCATATTGTCTTCTGCAAAATAGCATCTCATTCTGCATACGTCCCCACTGAAGTCAGTGTGGTTGGGTGCTGGTCCAGGTTGCCAGAATCTGGCCTGTGCACATTGCCAGGGCATGTGGGCAATATTGCTGACCGACATGTGGGTCTCTGCAGATGAGAAAAGGGCATTTTTGGTAGCAGGGCAGGCTGCAGCTGAGAGCCACGCATGGTGTTACCACAGCAGCTCTCAAAACAGGTTGGATGGAGTACTGCAGGCTTTAAAAAGATGTGGGTTTTGTAAGATCTCATTGCCGGTGCGTGAAAGGCAGATCTCGCCTTCCTGCGGATAAATGAGTCCTTGCTATGGACCTAATCCACAGGCCGTGGAAGGCAATGGGCTTCCTACTGCCTTCAATGAGCTCTGGATCAGACCATACATAAGGCTGTAAGTTATTTCCAATCCCCAGCTGCATTCGTCTCTTGTAAACACTTCATCTGGCCGCTGCACCTCTGTAAATCACAGAACAGAATAACCCGATAGAAGTGGAGTGCACGGTTTTGAAAAGGAACATTAAGAGGGAAAAATATAACTCTCTCTCTTTAAACTGTCTCTTTTCTGTATTGTTACCTTGACAACTCTGCTGCTGTGTTCCATCTTTGGTGGGACTTAGCCGTGGTGGAATAAGGGGGACATCCATGTGCGTTTCCACATCTACTCCGGCTCCGCTTCGCGGGCACATGCCAGGCGCAGGGCATCTTGAGCTGCAGAGCCCACCTTCGCTGCCTTGACCCATGGTGCTGTCTGGAAATGATTACAGATATTAAGAACTGGGACCCGTTCTGATAAAAGGTATAACATTATATCTTCTATTTCTTTTCCTTAAGCCAACACTGGAGCAATGTTAATGCTTTTTAGAAGGAGATGCAAGGTGCTTAAAATATTTTTAAGGGTTAGGACAGCTGGGAAGCAGAGAGGGATGAAAGTACTCAAAAATAGTTGTTTTATTTTTAGTATAAGCAGATACGGGAGCATGTGTCAAGATTAGGATATAGTTCTGATGTGCTGAGCTGAGTCTGGAGATGCTAAAAATATGCTTTCTTTTCTCACAATTTTTAGAAGAGACAAAGGTAAGAGGAGAGTAGTGGTAAACTGAAATTTTAATTCCTGTGCTTCCTTGCTGGTTGGGATTAGCAAAGCTGTCTGTTAACCTAGCGCCCGTGACCCGCTGGTGCTAGCAAAACGCACGAGGCAGGGTGAGGTGTTATCTGTGGGAGTGGGATCCCTCCCACCCCTTTTTCCTCTTCCCAAAGAAAATCCCCACCAACGTAATCCTTTTATTCTTTTTAACCGAAATGGCTAGCTTTATAGCTGCAAAGGCAAGTCGTGCAGGCTCCAGGGCTGAGTGCAGACAGGGGTGTCTGTGTCTGAACGTGTGTGCGGAGAAGGGGGCTTTTAACGCAAAACACATGTGTTTTCAATTGCTATCTGGAGCCAGCCCAGTAGCTGTAACTTGGCCTGACAAAGCCTTATTGAAGTACAGACAGTGTGGTTTCAAAGCAGTTAGAAAAAGAACGGGAATGCTGTTCAGGAAATTCTTCAGGCATGGGCAGGGACTTGGCTGCAGTTCTGCTGTTGGAAAATCTGACAGGGGCAGCTCATGAGCACAGGCCAGGCCTCGTGCGGCTCTGAAAGCCGCGCTGCATCTTCCCCCCAGCCGCCAGCACCCCTCGGGGTTTTCGTCTGCCCGCCGAGGGATAGGTAAGAGCTGCGTTGCTCCTTCCCGCTGCAGCCGGCGTGATTCGCCGTCTTTTGTGCTCGTGCAAAGAGGCTTCTTGCTTTCAGACTGTTGCTTAGAGAAAAAAAGTCGCGAATGGGAAGTTGTGGCATATTTGCGAAGGGATGGGAGTAGTTTGAGGCTGGGTGGTGGTTTCTGGCTAACTTTGCTTCGGTGGTAATTCTGCAGGCAAAGCAACTCCTGCGCTGCGTCTCTGCCTGTGTGAACGCTGTAACCAAATAATGCCCAACTTTGTCATTTTGGGGAATAAGTATGTATATAACCTGAAGCCGCTGAAAGGTTGGCTCTGTACTGTGTGTCACTTACAGATTTTGATGAAAAATGCGATTCAGTCACGATAAATACATTTGTAAGTACATTGTATTATAGACGTTTAATGAGTTGAAAGCATGTTTGTCTGGGGGTTGTTTGGCAATTCCTGCTACAGCTAGCTTGTGAAGAGAGGCAGTAATTCAGTAATAATCATTGCCTTGTGATTTCTCTGCATGTTTTTTTCTGTATTTTATAAAGCATGAGCAAACTGCAACAGACAGCACAGTCGGAAACCACGTAGAGCACATTAGAAGAAAAAACATTAATTTAGGGGCTGTTCTATCTGCAACTTCTCTTCTCTCTGTGTTTCTTTCCCCAAATAACTTAAGAAACATTTATGACAAAAAGCGCTCTCTCTCTTTAGGAGCCTACCAGATTTAGGCTCGTTTTAGTTGCAGCATTAAATCTTGTCTTGCCTTTGCAGAGATACCAGCACCGTATATGGCAGGCTTGTGTTTGGGAGCGAGGGTACGGCGCGTTCGTCAAGGCGGTGGAGGTGTCAGGAGGCGTCCGCCTCGCGTGGCTTCAGAGACTTCCCTGCCTCTGCCAGTGCCTCTTCATCGAATTTTCACAGCAATGTTATTCGATGTGTTGAAAATGCTTTTTAGCCGTGTTTTATGGCAGTGTTGGGTTTTTTTCTTTCAACAAGGAATGAATTAAGGATATTAAATTATACAGTGGGACAGCGCTAAGCTTTTCTGGCTGGTTGATGAGAGTAGACCCACAGTTTGCTTTGCCTGCATCCAGCAGGACTGCACGTACAGCGCTCTAGCAGTCAGTCATCTTGGCAATCCAAAAAATTCAGTGACAAGGTGAGGTTCGCCACCACAGTGCATCAGATCCAGTGTGTGACAGGGCCAGAGCTTTCTCCCAGTAATGCTGGTGAAGCGTCTACGTAGGCAACTCCAAAGGATAACGGCAGGGTCAGGGAGACAGC
>NW_009232513.1:30387-54758 GCF_000690835.1 Fulmarus glacialis
CCTGGAAAGATTGGGATTCAGTCGATTTGGATCCTTAATGGGAATATTATCTGGTCCAATGCAAACAGATTCTATGGGATGGAAGGGAAAAAAGAAAGATGTTTGGGAGCATCTCCTTGCCACCGTATCTGTTGTTTTCCTGTGAAAGTGATGGTCAGCTGAAATGGATTGATTTGGGCCAGGTGAGGACGTTGCTGGTTTGGGGTGCAGGAAGGGCATCCTCCAAGAGACGTGGATGTACTGTGGCTTCCTGGAGGCTGATGGGGGTGAAGGGAAGGAGAGGAAGGGCAGAGATGAGCTGTGGAAGAGGAGGCGGATGATGAAAATGACGAGGCTCCATAAGCTCAGAGTTTGCTTTGCAGAAAAAACACCTGCGGTGAAAATGCTGTGTTAAATGAAGGTCTCATATGATCTGGACTGCCTGAGCCTTTGCAGGCTGCCATCTTACCCTGCAGACTTGGAGGTCTATTGCTTTTCTCAGCAGCTGTTAATTGAGGCACCCAGTCAGCCTATTATCTTCTTCACTGCTAGTTATAAGCTTATTTAAAAAAAAAAAACACCAACAACAAATCAAGTTCCTGCCTCTGATAATGCAGCAACCCACCTCCCAAATCTGGTCATCAGCGTTGAAGAGCCAGAGAGACAAAGAGACTGGAATCGTCTGCCTTAGCAAAGGCTGCGCTGCCGTACCTGGCTTTAGGGGTGCTCCTGCCTGTCTGGGTGAGACGAGCAGTGCAGGTTTTTCATCAGGTACGGGATCAGTCTGGATCATGGGATGTCCCGAGTGCCCAGCTGGGCTGTTTGCCTTGACAGGACCCCAGTGGAGACACCGGTGCATGGGTGTGAGTCCAGGCAGGACAGGGCAGGCTCTTTGCAACGTCCTGGGCTGGATTTGGTCGAGGGAGGTGGTGGTTTCCTCCCTAACTCTGGCAGCTGCTCCTGAGCCTCCCCCTGCCAGAGGTGACCTCTCTGCAGCTCCACCCAAGGACAAATATTCAAGCTTTGCTTTGTATCCAAAAGGACTGAAGAGTGTGTGCATGTGTGGACAGAATGTTACGCATCTAAAGTGAAATTGGAGGGTCTCTTGATCTTGGAAGCATAGCGATAGCAGAGCCATTAGCGCACCCTAATAAGTGTATTCCTTCCCCTTGTCCTTTCCATGAGCAAACTAGAAAGCAAGTGTTGCTGTGCAAACAAGCAAATGGATAAGCACAGTAAGCGCATCATGTGGAGGGAAGATGGTGGAGGGAAGATGCAGCAGAACAAGTTCTAACTTGTGAGAGCAGGATCACTGCAGAGACTGTACTCTGGATCCTGGCACATGCTCAAGCCCACAGTTCTCAATTTGTGCCATGCAGCTGTATAAATCCATATTATGATCCTGCTTTGCACATTCCTACAAGCCATATCTCTTTCCTTGGTACTGTGGGGTGAGTGTGTTGGGGCAGAAGTCTGCAAAGTATCACCTCCTGTGGCTTGCTTTCTGATTCGAGCTCAGTTGATTATATCCCTCTCGCTGTTCCCACAGCCTCCTGCAGTCACACCTGCTGCTGGCTATTTTAGTGTAATTCTCATATTTGTTCATACTTTTTTTGAGACACTCCAGTGGGAAAGAGCGTTTATAAACTTGGCACAGATGGACATAGGCTTATGATTGCTTCACATCATCTGAGTGGTGCAAAGGAACCAGTGTGTGAAAGCCGGTATGATGTTTGAAAGCCGGTATGATGTTTGCATGCAGCGTGAATGTATCACCACAAATTGTGGGGCATTTTGTGAAAGACATTCTTTGTTGACTAGCTTGGTACATAAGGGAACTCACTGCAGAAACTTTTTCTTCCTTGTTAACTTTCCTTTCCGTTTTCTCCTTAATTCTGAAAAAGAAAAATATCGAGACAAGGTAACTATCAAGAAAAAAGTCTAAAAGTTAGAAGAAACACTCATAAATAAGAAAACAGACATGTTTCTCTTCTTAGAGAAGAGAAGCAATAGTAACATCACATTGCTCACAGACTCTTGCAGCATCATAATAAAACACCACTTTTGGTTTAGGAGGTGCTGTTCAGAGATGGAGCTGCCTGTTACTTTGTTTTGTTCTGGCAAACTCTACTATGTTTAGAGTTTTGTTATAAGTGCTCCTTGAATGCAGAGCAGTGATGGAGCAGAGCAGAAGTCCCATGTTCAGCTTTTCGTTCAGTCCATCTGCTCGAAGATACTGGTTTATAAACTGAGGCTTTTGCAGTGCCTTTATCCTCAAGCACGTCTATTGTTGAAATGCTGTCAGCCCTAGCAACGGGGGAAATTACATTAACTCTCAAGATGTTAGAGGTAGGGGGTAGCCTGGAGTGTTGAGGGATCTGCATTAGAGATGCTTTGCCAGGAGATGAATCCCCAAGGTCTCCCCAGCTGCTTGTGCTGAGTGAGTCCAAAATATCCTCAAGATACAAGACGGAATGGGAAAAGAGGTATTTCCTAGTGGGCCAGGCAGAGCATGCACCGATGGGCTGTGCAGACCAAGAAAAGCTTGTTGATGTGCTTCTGTTTGCCGGAATCAGGCTAGATATTTGAAAAACCCTACATGTGATGTACCCCGCTGATAGAAACTAATCAGAAAAGAAGAAAACATTCCTTAGGATATTTCCTTCCATTTTTTGTCTCGCTGGCCACGTATCACATTGCAGTGATACCCGAGAAGTGGGCACCGAGTGATGATCGTCTTCCCAACTCGCGGGAGAGCTGCTCCCCGTGTGGAGGGAGGGGAACTGCTGACAGAAGCAGAGGGACAAGCAGAGAGGGAAGATATCAGCTTTAGGGACACCCACAGCGGTGGCAGAGGACGTGCTGGCACAGCCATCGGGTTAGAAGAGCCTGAGTTCATGGCTTAGATGGTGCTGGAGAAAAGTGCTGTGAGATTTAACTACCCCAGCAAGTATTTCATCCTTCGGGCTGTTCCCCAGTGCTCAGCCCTTGCTGGCCGAGCTGCAAGTGAGAAGTCATTTTCCAGAGCCGGATCCTTTTATGGAGACCCGGGCTGTGGTCTGACCCGTGTGCGGGGCCATAAATCACTTTTGGGTCATGACGCTGGTGGATTAACAGGCCTGGGGCTGTCAAGCTTGAGAGAGAGTTTTATGGGGAGTGGAGAGGCAAAAAGTCTTGTTGATAGATGGCTCAAAACACTGTTCTTCATGCCAAATTTTGCTCTCAGTCACGCTCCAGGAATGTGTGTTCTTTTGAACCTGGTGGATAGTGTGCACTTAAAAGACAGAAAAATTAAAGAGGATGAATCTGCAGAGCATTTACAGCTAGTGAATACAAGTACGTCGCCTTCCAGTGATATGTAAGAGAGCACCTCTAAGATTTTTTAGGTGGTTGTTTTTTCTCATTTCAGCCTAAAAGAAAAGGTTTCTGTTTCAAAAAAACAAAGCGAAAGAGGACGTCAGTGATATGGACACAAAGAGAAGGCAGATGTGGGAGATGTAGGTCCAAGGCCCAAGGGAATTTGAACCACTCTCAGCTCTAGAAACATGTTCCCGTCACCACGCTGCAGGTTAGCCTGGGGTCGGATGCTCTACGTTTTTCTGATGAAGTTGTTACACCTCGATTATATGCAAGCAGGCAGGGAGGAGAGATGCCGTGTTGGCTGCGCAGGGCTTAGGGGCTTTTGGTCTGTGCTGTAGCGAGCAGTATCGATGAGCTCTAGGGCATTTTCGGCAGCAAATTTCAAATGGGCTCCTAAGAGAGAAGCCGCCTTCCCAGATTGCGTCCCCTTTCAGCTTAAAATTGTTCTATTACTAAACATACATCGTTCAAGCACTGATCAAAGAAACCCCCGTGGCACAGAAACATTATTGATTCCTCTTGTTATGCCTCACCCTGTTCGTAGCCCTCATTGAGCCTACAAAGCCGGCATGGCCAGGGGATGTTACAGCGCCGGTGTTTGCAAGGGAAAGGTGTTCATCCATTCTTGTGCATATAAAACACTTCTTCTGCCTGATGAATCGTTAATCTAGGTTGTGTGCCCTGAGTGAGAAGCCTTCCGCCAGGGCAGGAGGGATGTGGTGGAAGGGAGAGAGGCATGCAATAAAGATTTGCCATAACTGGTGGGGTCTGATGCGATTTTTGGAAGCTCAGTGCCAGATTTGTGATGCCTTTCAGCTGAGCCTGGTTTCAGCTTTACTGAAGGAAAGTGCTGAAGCTTCTTTGCCAGAAATACTCGGCGAGCAGCCTGTGCAGATCAGAGGACGTGGTGACATGACTCTTTCAGTGGTCTTAAAAAAAAACAAATAAATCTTTCTTGTCATTGACCATATCTCTAAGGTATGCTAAAGCGAAAGGATGAATAGCTTTTCTAAACAGACTGGATTTTGTATCAGGCCCTGTTTGCAGTGTTCATATAGAAGGACTCGGTGTACAGCTCTTGTGCAAAAACTTATTACCCTTTTTTTTGTTGCAGCAGCAAGAATTCCTTGGAGAATTACCCGGGTTGCAGGCTATACTTTTGTAGTCATGGTAATGTTGTCTGTGGCTGAACTGTGAAGATTTGGCATACTGCATTTTTTGTATTGTAAATGGGATTGTACATGCACTGATGGTGGTCCAAGGCTGTGCACGTGTGTCTTTAATCCCTCTCATGTCACGCAGACACTTTCAGATTTGACTTTTGGAAGGAGTGCTTCTCTTTCCAATTTCTCTGTTTGTTTCAGTATTATCTTTTCACTACTGTTACGAAATTAGGTGGTGGTTCTTAATATTTTCCTGAAGAAGAAGAAAAAAAAAGTCCCATTAAGCAACTAGCAGCCTTTCCCTTAGCTCAGTAATTGGAAGAGGGGGTACCTTGCAAATGCAACCACTGGATGTCCTTTCCCAGCAATACTGTTTTTTCTGGTGCCTTAGTTCTTTTTAATGTTTGAGTCAGGAGAAGTTGCCAAAATGTAAATTATGACTAGCATACTTTTCCCTCCCACACAGAGCAGATTATTGATAGTGGATATAGCTGGTTCCTGGTGTAGTTGCCTTGCAGGCCTTCTTATTCTACTTGTTTGTTTAACACACCTCAGCACTCTCTGTCCATCATTCTGTCTTCTCTTCCTGGAGAACTACAGACACAAGCATTTTCTTTCGGTATTCACAATTCAGGGGGGAAGTGCTAGCTAGAAATCATATATACCTTTAAATGTAGCTGTGTGAGAGTTTGTATAGAAAGAGCATGCTATCTACAATTCCCATGTTATTTTCTTGTTATAAATTTATGCTGTATTACTAAGTCATGCTCATCATGCGTGTTGTAGTACTTAAGTTGCTCTATCTCTGTTAGGGCAGCTGTGAGCTAAATATTTTATCGGAACCAGAGAAATTCTCAAAATCAGGCGGCTGGCTGGATGCAAGTTGCTTTTTGTGGTTATGTTCTGTTCCTACAAATTCTTTTGATGTCTGCAAAGTTTTGCCCCAGCTGGATGTGCCATTTTCTCCATCCTAGAGATTGCAAGTGAAGAAACAAGAAAAAAGGAGAGAGAAAGAGATGAAGAAAATAAACAAGTTTTGTAATAAAGAGATACTTTGAGCTGGGTATTTCGTATTGTTTCTTAGGTCAAACCTCTGCCATGATTTGAGAGGATTAGAGATGCAGTTTATTCATTTTCACCAAGGGAGGAGCTGTATTTAATACGTGCTCTCCAGGATCCCCTGTTAAAATATTAGGCAATAAAATCCTTGACTGTACAATAGTTGTGGTTATAATTTCCCTCAGGTAGTGGAGACTCTGTAATTTATTGTTGTTTAAGTTTTCCCTTTGCACAGATCGGAGTGGTTGTAGCAGTGTAAAAAGGACTGTTTTTCTCCAAGTGTGTGTATTTGTTGGTGAACCAGCTCCTCTCTCTGATGAGCTCTGTGCTGCAAAGCCCTCCACAGTTGCTGACTTGGCATCTGTGAGCAAAAATCCTGGTGAAGACTGAGTTGGATCTGTTGTAAGCAACTTGCTTTGCTCCTCCTAAAAAAAAAAAGGTAAAAGCTACGCGTCTGCCTGGGCTTCGCGTGGTTTTGCGGTATAGAGATAGATACCCCAGCTGGTCTGAACAGCAGAAGTGATTCATGGTGAGCCCGCTAACACTGTTGAAAACTGCTCTTTAATGCAGACACACCTTTCTTCAGTGATGTACTTTTAATGCATGTTGGCTAAACTGGCTGAGCCAACCCATATTAAGAACAGGCTTATTTGCCATGAGCTGTTGGCTCCTCCTGACGTGATATGACCATCTGCAATCTGCACTAATTGACACTGCAGATCTTCACAGCATTAGCTGGGGCTGGGGTGGTCTGAGGTTGTAAATGAGGCACGGTTTGGGGGGGGATGTGAGATCCTTTTTTTAGACCGGCTGAGAAAGCTGGAAAAAGC
The DNA here is from genome assembly GCF_000690835.1 of Fulmarus glacialis. NCBI lineage: Eukaryota > Metazoa > Chordata > Aves > Procellariiformes > Procellariidae > Fulmarus > Fulmarus glacialis. The sequence continues at coordinate 36,779 of NW_009232513.1, forward strand.
AGGCGGGCTTGGAGGCGTGGACGGGCTGGCTGAAGCTCGCCTTGTTCTAGTTTTAGTTTAGTGAGTGCAGGCAGCACCTTCGTTCGAAAGGAGGGAGCTCAGCCTGGCAGCTGCCTGCGAGTGGGCAGCGATGGTGCCTGGGGTCTCCTCTTGTGGGTGTCATTTGCAGCACCTCACTGTTGCACGTCTGACCTGCTTTTTCTCCTGGGTGGACTGTAGCCCTCAAGCGTATAAGGGGAAAAGATGCTTAAAAATGCGATGGTTCAGAAACCTGAGAGGAAAATGATAGGAGTGCCTCATTTGTTATTATTTTTTAAAAATTTTCCGGTTTTCAGCCACTGTTGTGAATTTTGAGTGTGGGAGGTTAACAGGCTGCTGACATTAGAGGAGGTGGAGACGGGCACTTCCACCATCCAGAGGAGCACCGCTGTTGGGGTGAGGGCAGGGGTGCGAGCACAGCAGCCCCCCTGGGCTAAACACAGCCTTCCTGAATATGTCACTAAGTCGGCTTTGCTTTATCGGTTCAGATCGGGAGAGGTGTCAATGCCTCTGGTCTGGAAAGAATTTAGGGCCTGAATGGATTTATTTGGCACCTGAGACTGTGTTTCAGCCTGGGTGAGGGGTGAAGGCTCGTGGAGGAAGGGAGAGATGGATGATGCCCTACGCTGCAGGTGACAACACGAGGCAGAGTTAGAAAACACAGGTCTTAGCGACTTCTGGAGCAGTGAAAGGTAAAAAAAAGGTAACTGGTTCTTCAGGCAGCCCTTGCCTCACATGTGTGGGCTTCAGCACTGGAGCAGCAAAGATAAAGTGTCAACTTCACCCTGGTACAATGCTACGGGAATAAAAGTTATGCCATGAAGAAACTCGCCTTGCATCAGCCTGCTATGGGCTCTGCACCACCGCCAACTGTACGCTGTATTTTATTAGATGCTGGAGTATGAAGCCATTAGCAAAAAAGGAAGGAAAAAAACAGGAAACTAATGGTAAACAAACATAAGCTGCTATCAACGAGCATCTAGTTTCTACCATTGTCTCATTCTGCCCTCGCGGATCACACTCCCACAGAGAGGAACTCGCATTGTTTCCTCCTGTTATGTGAATTTTGTAATTCACTGAATACAAACGTCGATGCCAGATACCCCGAGGAAGAAGCCCGTGGTGTTGAATCAATAGTGCAAGAACGCGTTTGGTGGTGGTTTATTTGTCTAGAATCTAAAATGCAAAACATTCCGCAAACTATGTGTTATTAGAGATGATATGTTATCATCAGTCTGTGCGTCAAAGAAGTCTGAAAACATAAGAAACTGGTCCCTGGGGGAAGCCCATGAAAGGGGCTTTCTGCACCCCGAATGTGAAGGGCGAGAACGTGAATGCTTTCATTTGTGCGGCACGAAATACCTCCGCCATCACCACCCCGTGATCGGGGTTCGCACACAGCCGTTGTGCAGTGGCTGTGTTCCGGACCCCCGTGCCAGCTGGTTGCAATGCCATTTAAAAGCACCCACGGGATGGGCAGCCAGACCCCCGACTGCCCGGAGCCAGCCGGGTACTGGGGTGTAGGAGCGGGGACGGTGCTCGCCACGGGGGCCTGTAAAGGAGTTCTTCCTGGGGATGCTGCCGCACTGCTTGCCTCAGCACCAGCTTTCCTTCCTTCCCTCTTTCCTTGGTTTTGGCCCCCGGTGTTGTCCTAGCGTGCCATGCCCACCCAGGGTGTCAGAGTCCTTGTTAAACCATAGATATTTGGGGATAATTTGTTACGGATGTGGCAGCTGGAGAACTTTGTGCTTCAGGTTTACTCGGTTAAGAAGGATTGGAGTGCGGGAAGGGAGAAAGACAAACATTTCCCCTTTGCCTTTTCTCTTTGACTGGAAGGAGTGATTTTATTTGAAGTTGTTGGGGTTTTTTTAAAATTAAAGCCTCTGAGAAGTAATATTGCATCTTCAAAACAAACTGCTGAACTCAACCGCTTTTACCAAACGCATGCAAAATTTTCCCCTCAGAATCCTTAGAGGCCCTGGAGTGCCTGCCTTGCAAAACCTGGGGCAGTGAAGAGAGTAACTCGAGAGTGATCTCGGTAGGATACCTTTAGACAGTGTGCTTATGTGTATTTATGAATATATATATACATGTAACAAACAAAATTCTCTTTTGGTATGTTAGTATGTTAGTGCATACAGTAAGCAGAAAGAAAAATAATGCAGAACCAAGATATCAAAAGAGACGCTGGCCAGCTGGTAAATTCTGAAAAAGAAAAACAAAGCCCCCTAAGAGGCACAGGCACAAGCAGTTTTTATCATCGGCTTTTTCTTGCCACTTAATACACGTGGTTATTTCTTTGTGATCATTTCAGATGCCTCAGGAACAGTACGCGCACCGGAGCACCATGCAGACCTCAGAAGGACCCCAGGTATACAAAGTGGGGATTTATGGCTGGAGGAAGAGATGCCTCTATTTCTTTGTGCTGCTCCTAATGATTTTAATCCTGGTGAACCTTGCTATGACCATCTGGATTCTGAAGGTTATGAACTTCACAATTGTAAGTAGGGGTTACCCTGAAAGGTCTGGGGAAGATGAGGGAGGGTGATGGTCTTTCCTCTGAGCATGAATTCAGATACAGCTTCAATAACAGGGTGTTTTAGTTGCCATGGATAGCCGTTACTACAGAGAGGAACAAATTTACCCAATGAACCTCTTTTTCTGCTGGAGATGTCTGCAGTATTGCCAAGCTGAGGAATCAGCTCAGCGTTGCAAATCATGTTCCTCCTACCTGCTATATATATACATGTATATATGTAAACAATATACGCCACGCTCCCCCAATTTCGAATTATGAAGTGTTTTAAAATTAATGAAATAGGTTATTTTGAACTGGGGTGTGGGAATGGGTTTGAGCCTTTCTCTTACACTTTTTCTGCTTTTCTCCGTGACTGGGAAGTCGAGAAACTTGATTTGCCTTTTTCTTAGGGAAAATTCGTGTTGTTCCGTAATGATGTGGTTCCAGAAGCTTCATGAAGAAAAGAAAAAATTTCCAGAGTGGCTCTCTGGATCTGGTATTTAGGTGGAGCATATCTTTATCTGCGTTGTGCTGTGGTAGGTGCACATCAGTCCTGCCAGCAGCACTCCCTTGCTGCACAGACCCCCTGGCCAGGCTTAGCTTTCCAGAAGCCCCTAGAAAAATTCTGGGCAGCTGTACCAGCAGGTAGATTGCACTGGGGCAGACGGTACCTTCTGGGCATGGAGCGCTCTGTGCATCACTTGAACTCTGTTCAAATGCTTTTTGAGATCGTAAGGGGTGCCTTGACCTTGAATTGCTTTTAACAGGGTGAGCTTCACCTCTCCTGCTCAAACGCACTGAAAGTCAGGACATGACGAGCCAGGCACACCCCACTTCCAGGGCTAGTGAGCCTTTATATGTGGCAGGTCCTAGTTTTTCAGTAGATAATTTGGCCAAGCAGAGTGAAAATGAAATGATTGGTCTCCTCTTCTTCAAAGCAGTCATTGCCACCTTGGTCAGATGGAGTTGTTTTAAGATCATTTGAGTCTTCAGGAGAAACTAAGTTTGAGGCTTTAATCCTGGATTTACTTCATGAGAGAGCTGTAAGGCTACTTTCAAGGACTCTCCCAGCCAGGCTCTGATGTGAGCAGCGTGTTTGAAGTCTCCCAGCATTTCTTTCTCTGCTTCGGTCTTGTGAAGCCCTGAACAGCTGTGTCCAACATTATGCCATTAATGGGCCATGAGAAGTTGAGTAAACAATCTCTGACTTAGTGTATCCAGCAGACAGAATGCTGTGTCAGGGGAACATGTAGTATTCATTTTCTCTAACCAGGATGCTGTCAAGGTGTGCAGGAGATTGCAATGCATGTGTGCTTAGGGAGCAAGCAATTATAAAGCAGTAATCCACAAAAAGCTCCTGTGAGTGGGTGAAGAGTGAGCCAAACTGGAGCAATTAATGCTTAACCAGACCAGTTATTTAATCTTGGGAAATTGATGCCATTTCGATACATATTTTGTGCTGAACTGTGGTCTTTAGATGAATGTAGTTGAAAAGCAGATATTTCTGAGGTGATGGAAGACTTGATCATATGCTGATTACACAGGCAGTGGTGTGGGTATCAGTCCAAGCACAAAATAATAGGATTTCAGATTCCCACTTTTCAGGAATGCAACTTTATTTCTTTAGAGTAACATAATCTTGATATATCAGTCCCATGCTTTCTGCTATTCAGTGGTGGTCAGTCTACTCTCTACAAGCTGCTTGGGAAGCTGGGTGAACTTCTCTGCTCCTTTCTCCCTCACAGGCTGCTCCTGATGCATTGCATTTTGCAGGCCATCTGCAGAAGGGTCCTCTCCTAGGGATACTTACAGAAACCTCCCCCTTTCAGCAGCTCTCTCCACCCCACTAGGCTATACACTGACTTTTCTGGGGATGCGCTGATCTTCAAGCTCTTGTCTGATTCAGTTTCCTTAAATAGTCACTTACCCTCTGTGACTCTCTGGGGATTAGTCCAGGGTAAAGTATATTTGTATATGGTTTTAGTTAATTCTTATCTTGTAATGTTAGTAGACGATGAACAGCTTTTGGTGATAAAAACACAGATGGTAGCACTGAATCCTGCAGCGGGAACTGCTTTATGGTTATAGGCATGGCCACACTAGTCAGGGTGTGTGTCTCTGACACAGCCAATTGGAAAAAAATATAAGAACAGAGCACGTAAAATGTGATCCTTGCCCCGCTATGCACCCATTCATCTCCTGATCTCCTGCTGCTCCTGTAGCCTCGCCAGCTGCTTTGGATCCTGCTCTGCAATCCCTCCTGCACCGTTCCCTGAGGCTGAGAAAACCACTTTGCTAAGTGAATTTTTAGAGGCAGACTTTTATCTCTAAATAACAAATGTAGGAAAATTTTCAAATGAGGAGATGCAAATACAGAAAATCTTTCATTTGTTCCTCTTCTGGTAAGAGGAGCTGAGAGTCCTTCTGGGGCGGGGGAATGATTCGAGTACTCAGTAAGCAATAGCTGCTGCTTAGCGGGTCTGAGTTACCCCAGCGCTTGCAGAACAAAAAAGGAGGGGTAAGTTTGTAGTTCTGTCCTTGTGGAAAATGTAGTATTTACAGTATCTTCCCATCCCTGAGCTCTCCTCCCAGAACCTGAGTCTGTTCAACTCCACAGGACAGTCCTGGCACTTACCAGAATTTAATGAGTGCTCATTATAGCCAATAAGTGCTCACAGTATTTTAATGAGCGCAGCAAACCTGCTCAAGAAAACTCGGGGGTGTTTTAAATGCTGATAATGGGCAGTGGAGAACGGAGGAGGAGATGAAGCAAGACAATCTCAGGGAAGAATAAACCACCTTCTCATGCACGTTGTAGCAGTACCCATCCACTGCACTTCCACGTCAAGCCCTGAACTCCTCTCTTTTTCTCTCCTCTGCATGCCCCACCGGCTTCTGCTCCAGGAGACAACTCCTGTAAAATCAAACTGTAAGCTTCCAATCCATGGCTTTTAATAAGCAAGGCATCACTAACTTATTCTAGGTTTTGTTTTTATCTGAACGTTCAAGGCTTAAACAAATATATGTGTGGCTATTGCTTTTCATACGGGGCTGTCAAAGCGGTGTCACGTTCACGTGGGGCCAGTTGGTCACTGGCTGGTCTATCCTCTGGCGCAGTCATTCAGGTCTCATGTAGTATTTGATCCTCAATTTGTTTTAAATGCCTTTATCAGGCACAGGCTGTATGAAAAACAGGCCTGGAGGAGACCTCAAATATCATCTGCCTGTCCCACGGCTGGTTCCCGTAGCCAGGTCCATTTATGCAGTTCATTTACATCAGCGCTGCCCTGCTCTGGGACTGTGGGAAGCTCTGCGAAGGTTGCTGCCTCTAAACCTTACTTTGAGTTTTAAGCCAAACCACGGAATGAATCTGGACCAAAGCCACCAATTTGGGTTAAAGCCCAAATGCACCCTGAAGGTGGCCTAAACTAATTGAGGTAGAAACCACCATCCAGCACTCAACTTTCCGATGATGTATAGGTAGAGGGAACTCCGCTTCATTCAGATCTTGGACAAGCCTGGTAAAAATACGTGGTTTGCACATATTGTGTTTGGGGAGAAAAATGCCTGCGGGCTGTGTACGTGACTCAGCCGCTCAGTCTGCAGGTCCAGCGCAGGCTTGGGCTATATCCTGCTGTCACGCCTGCGTGGTGGAGGGCTCAACCTCGAGCTGTGCAGAGCTCAGCTGGGGCCGGCACAGCCCCCACAAGGGTTTGTAGGTGCCAATCTAATTACAGGGCTGGAACTAGAGCTCTTAATGACCTTCCTCTTTATGGTCCACCTGCACTAGCATCCAGTGATGTAGCTCTTTAGCAGTAGGATTGCCCATGACTGTGTATATAAGCACATGCATCTTTTATGCTGTATGCCTGTGATGTGCTGGGGATCTCTATTTCAGCTATTACTAGTGAACTTAATCCATTTTTTAAAAGCTTCCTGTTGTATTAGTTTCTGAATATTACAACAAAAGATGTGCCTACATAAACACAGCAAACCAATATCATCATTTTAAACAGCACAAGGTTCAGAAGGCTCGGGTAATGGGCAGTGACAGTGCATTGACCTCTTTCCACAAGGTTAACATACAATGCCCTGTATTTTAAACAGTGTTAGGAGTCTAAAGCATTACCGTTAGTACCCCTTTATTGCCTCTTAGGCAGCAGGAGAACCTCTAAACAGGAGAGACGAGAACTGTGTCCTCTTGCGGCTGCATTTCAATGGCAAATGTCCACCTGCTTGTCTGCCCATCAGACCACTGAGGATCCTTTGCTTCTCCTTTGCCCTTCCCTGGTGTTTCTATCCATAGCTGCCTGTTTGTGTGTTTTGGATTGTATGCTCTTTGGGATGGAAGCTGTTTGCATATGGCATCCTATAGTAGTAGTCCTATATATTGGCAGGTACTACCAGACTGTAAGAAGTAATAAATAATATTTTTCCTCTAGTCAGTCAGCTTGCAAGGCTTGAAATTCCTGGAGAACTATCTTCTAAGAATCATCCAAAATGAAGGCTCCAGGATAGTCTTTGTAAGGAAAATATTCTGCAACTTTGGTATTCAGGAGGCCCTTCATGGGCCAAAGTTAACGTCTTCCTCCAAGCCAGGAGAGCATGTGTTGCTTCCAGATCTGTGCAAATCCATGCAGACTGTTTGTGCCTTCTATGTGTGCACCTTTGAGGAAATGCAATGTGGAAATGGCAGGCAACGACCCGCCTCATTCCATCTTCCTTAGGATGCAGAGAAGGGGGATCTTCCCTTCCAGGCCTGGTCAGGCTGAGATTGGGGTGCTCCCTAACCGCAGCACACACAAACTGTTCTCCTTCCAGAACCACGCAAGGTTTTTTGAAGGTTTGGGTGCTTTAGCATGAGGTTCAACCATATTTTATTATTTCAATTGAACGGGAACAAATGGCTGTGATTGTTCAGATTTTTCCTTTTTTTTGCTGCAGGCTGCATTCATAGCTGAAGGGGTATGTTTTAGCATCGCTGAATGAAATGTTAGCAATTTAGACAAAATGCTGCTGTAGGTGGCACAAATGCTAAATATCATTATTTTCTTGCTTGCTTTATTAAAAGTTGATAAGAAAAATGAGCTTTTAAAATTTGGTTATGAACAGTTATTTCCAATACAATTACTCCCTCTTGTGTGTAAACTACCTGCCACATTTTAATTACAGGAAAACAATAGGGTAATAACACAGCAGTAAACATGGATTAGAGTTAGGAAAGCTCATTGCCCTAACAGGCAGGATTCTTTTATTAATGATTTAAAGGAATAGACTTTGTTCTAAATTTTTTTTAAATTAAAAATTGCCTCAGAATAAAATGACTGTGCAGTTTATATTCCTTTTTCATGATTTCTCTGGGGTCTCTTTAGACGCAATGGTAAGGCCAACATGGGAAAGAAATCTGATCTGTTTTTCAGCTTCTGCTTTGTAGTGCAACTGTAATCAGTCAGCTAAAATTGTTTAGAGTTAGAATTAATATTACTATATCCTTATTGAGGAACGAGTGAAGTTCTTTTTTTTCTGTATCTCTCCCTCGCGCACACATGCATACAAAATTGTGCGCTTTTCCATCCTAATTCATGTTGCTCTATTTATAAAACAAGTAATTGTTTTGAGACTGCTTGCATGACCAGAGAGCTTTGTGTATTTCCCTTCTTTCCTCATTCACATGGACTGCATCTTCTGATAGAAAGATGTTAATCTTGTAGAGGTCTGACAAGACCAGCAATACTGTGAGTGACTGTACTATTAAGTGAAGAAGTTTCTACGGGTGAAATCCTCACCTCCTGCAATTTAGTAGGAATCTTGGCATTGACATCAGTGGATCAACCCCTTCACCGTAACGCTTTTTATTTGCAGATTTTTTACAGTAAGTTCTAATTTCCTTCCGCCTGGATTGACGAAAAAATGTGTTATGGGTTTCTTTTACTCTTTTTAGAGATCTGAATTTCATTCCTAGAGAGTTTCTGTTTCTGTATGAAAAGCAATTGGGATTACTTATCTTTTTTAAAAATACCTATAGTACTTTTTTGCCTTCACTCCTTTGGAGTTTAGAATAATATAGTCAGTTTTAATAGGATATTGCATGACGTTATTACAAGTTTGACCCCTTCATTGTTGCATCCTCCAGCGTCAAGCATTTGGTACTGATGACTTGCTGAGTTACAATGCATCAGTTTCTTCTAGTGCTACACCATTGAAAACTCAGTTTCTGATAATATTTCATTTTTATTATCCTAATACCACATTTTCTCAGCCAGCATAAGCTCATAAGGCTTTCATCGTCCTTGTTACCAAAAAGCGACGAAAGGACCCCATGTTCTTACCTCATTGTCTCTACTCTCTGCTGAAAAAAATGCTGAACCATTGAGTTTTTCAGAGGCCTGTCATGGTATTGGATGTGCCTACAGATATGTCGTGGGAGCAAAGGAAGTAGTGAAATAATAAGTCTTCCAGGAGTACCCCTAAACCAAGCTGGATATGCTGCACTGCAATAATTTGCACCTCGAATACTGTGTTCAGTTTTGGGCCCCTCCCTACAGGAAGGACATTGAGGTGCTGGAGCGTGTCCAGAGAAGGGCAACGAAGCTGGGGAAGGGCCTGGAGCACAAGTCTGATGAGGAGCGGCTGAGGGAGCTGGGGCTGTTTAGCCTGGAGAAGAGGAGGCTGAAGGGAGACCTCATCGCGCTCTACAACTACCTGAAAGGAGGTTGTAGCGAGGTGGGGGTTGGTCTCTTCTCCCAAGTAACCAGCGATAGGACGAGAGGAAATGGCCTCAAGTTGCGCCAAGGGAGGTTTAGACTGGACATTAGGAAAAATTTCTTTACTGACAGAGTGGTCAGGCCTTGGAACAGGCTGCCCAGGGAAGTGGTGGAGTCACCATCCCTGGAAGTATTTAAAAGACGTGTAGATGAGGCGCTTAGGGACATGGTTTAGTGGACATGGTGGTGTTGGGTTGATGGTTGGACTCGATGATCTTAGAGGTCTTTTCCAACCTTAATGATTCTATGATTCTATGAATTTAGGCTTTTCTTTAACTATTGCACAAGGCAGCCTGTGGTGTACAGAGTGTTACGACGGCATGTGGCTCTTTTCCCTCAAATATTTTGGGTTGGGTTTCGTGGAGAATTGAGGCTTACATGATTATGCTTCCATCTCGATGGAAAGGCTTCCAGCTCTCACTTCTCAATTCTTTCTAAGCCATTGTTCATATTCAAGCCATCTGGACAGAAATACGTGTCCAGGAGACGGAATATCTCAAACATACTTAGTTTCTGTATTTTTCAGAGGCAGAAGAAAGCGATCTTACTTATTAGTATCCCTACTGTGGAAGAAGCTGCTGCATAAGCTCTGTACTTACTACTCAACAGGAGTGAGAGATATTATAAATGTCCCCATAGCAGAAAAAGCTTTTATTGGTGCTGTTTTCCTACTGGACAGCCAAGAATTTAGCCCTGGAATCAGGTACCCAGCATCTCTTGGTTAGTACTACTACTGATTTGAAGGCAGCTGTCGGAAACTCAGCAACACCCCTCTCCTCATACTTGCAGTTCAGTGCATGCGTACAGGCAAAACATCATCTGGCAGATTTGCTGTATGGGCCATGCTGTCGAGGCTCAATAGCCAGTCTCCTGCATATCTCCACAGCAGGAAAATATATCGCTGCATTAAAAATACATTATGGTTTGTTTGGCCCCTCCAAGAACACAGGGACCAAAATAGATGGAGAAGGGAGGAGAGTAGCAGGGATTTGGGTGGTTTGTGATGTGAGGTTGAGCATTTGGTCTCTGGCAAAATGCTTCATTTCCAGGTGTTTCTGCGTGTGAACCGTGTCCCATCTGGTGCCCCAAATCCCCGCTGTGCTGCGGGGAGTGCGATGGGAAGCATTAGCCAACCGGGAGGAGCTGCTCCACTGTGGGATAGCAGCAGGACCCAGCGAACAGGGAGGAGGGCATGGGTGGGCTGTGCGGGGGGTGAGTCATAAACTCTTGATCCCAGATCCCGCCTTCTGCCACCTCCCTCCAGAGGGGATTGTTCTCAGCTTCTCTTTCATCTGAAGAAATAAGATATTTCACATTAGCATTCGTCTCGGTGCCAACAAAAGATCTTCAGACTAGCAGTTCTGAAGCAGAGAGAGATTTGTCTCTTAGAGAACATGAAAAAGGTATTATTATAAATGTGCGAAAGAACAAAAAACAAGCTCGCTGCTAAAATGCCAATAATCAGTTAGTCCTCTGAATAGCTTACAGGCTGATCCCTCCCCATATTCTCACAGTACAGTAGGAGAAATTATTTAATTTGAGAATCCACACAGAAATGACATGCCAAGCTGAGCCACAGAGTAGGTTTTCCACTGCTGCTTCTCTTGTTCCTTGCGCTTTTTTTCCTTCTGAGCTTCCTGACATCCCTCCTGAACTCTCTGCATGGCAGAGAGCAATGACCTTCTCAGCTTTGAAAACGTAGCAGGCATTGCTATAACAAAATCTAATTCTTCTGAAGCACCTCTTCTGCGTGGTTGCCTGAAGGCTGAGGTGCTGCTTGGAGTAGCCACCATGCCTCTTTCAACTTGTCCTGGAACTGCAAAGCCATCAGCTTTTCAGAAAGCTGCTCCTTAAAATGTTTCTTGGTGTTTGGTCCTGAACCCCTGCTGTTTTGCATCTTGGGTTGTAGCATAAGCTGTGGAAAGGGGATGGAGGCGGCTCTCTCTTACACTGTAAATGTCTGTGCAAAGCGCAAAGGACTGAGCAGGAGAAACCTTCACCTTCTTTGGGTGAAGCCCCAGCGTGCGGGCTAACTGCTGCCCATTAGCTATGATAAGCTTGTGTTTGACTAAACAAAAGGAGTAAGAAAAAAGTGGCATATTCTCTCTGCAGCTTTTACTTTATGCATTCTCTCTGCATGCATTTACTTTATTTACCTTCTGTGATTGTCTGCTCTAAAGACTGACGGTTTTAAGGACAGAATAACAGACCTGTGGTTGTGTGGAGTCTGTCCTTCCCCTCCCCTCCTGCAGATACTATATTATCTCTTCTCTGCTTACACGCTACCATACCTGATTTGATAGATGTGTTTAAAATACTTGCTGCCATTTCATGTGCCTGTTCTTCCAGAGCTCTGCTGTGGAGATGAGCTTGAATATGCCACTTGAATTCATCATAGCTTGCATTTTAGTTCTGGTCATTTCCACTTCAATTACATCTTCCCCATTACCCATCCTGCCTTCGCTGCCGTGGTCAACAGTAAGATGGACTGAGGTAATTATTTCTGTTGAGGCCCGAGTTTCTATGGGACTACACTCCAATGCACTTGCATGAAGGACAACCTGTTAACAATGAAATGATGTGGTTGCAGACAGATTTATAGAAGAGGAATAGATTTACGCAGGTAATTCAGCCTTGACCTCTTGAGTTCTCATTACTTCGCGTCCGCCCAGCACTACTGCCCATCTCTTTCCTTTTTAAATGAGATCCGGTAACTAATAGTGAAATTATGGCAATCTGCTTTATGAAATTTGTGATTATTTGCATTTAATTAAAGGCTTCTCTTGAGAAAATGAAGGGCGGCTTAACCTCAGAGAAGCCTCTACATCTCCAGTAATTGCTTCTAATTGAAGTCTTTAGAGTTTCCACCCCACCACAAGAAAAGGAGAAAAAAACCCCAAACCTGAAAAGTTTACTCCCACACACGGGGTCCCTGAAAATTATTTTATCCTTATGCAATTAAGGTAACTGAGGGTCTTCATAAATGATTCTTCAGTGTGGGTTAACCAGCTAAAATTAAAGTTTAATTACTCAAAAGCCTGGCTTGTGGTGTGTTTATGAGAAGTCCAAGGGCACAGTCCCGAGCTGGCGTGCTGCGTGACGGTGTCCCCCGCCGACGGGCGCAGGGGGGGCAGGTGCATGTGTCTTGCCCAAGTCCTCCTGGTGGTCTCATTTCCATCACGGGTTTCTGGTTTTGTACAGTTCTTGCTGACTTCCAGTGGTATTTTGGTTATTCTAGAAAAAAATGACAAGCCTTTTGACCTAGTATGTCCTGCGAAGCACCGGAGAGGGTCTCTGCCAGCTCGAGGTGTGCAGGGCTGAGCACAGGCACTGCCTCTGGGGTTGGGAACATCTCGGACATCTCCCTGCTCCTGCATCTGTACAGGGCTCCAGGGCCACAGGCATAGTCTTCGTTGCTGCAAGAAGTGGATCTTTCTCATGACAAACTGTTTATAGTTTGGCGGTTGGTGTCGACATGGCAGTATGGGCTTGGGCAACCTTTTCTAGGATGCTTGCCAGCACCTTGCCCCTGGTGCATGGAGTGTGCCCCTAAAGCAGGCATGGCGTTTTATAAACCACCCATCTGTGGCACGGGTGTTAGGAACCAGTCCTGCTCCTCTCGCCAAGGTGCCGCGGTGCCCATTTGGTGCAGAGAGGTGAGCTGTGGCCAGAGGGTCTGATGGGAGCCTGCGGGTGCCGTGTCTGGGGAGGAGCGCAGCACCGCGCGTTACAGCCTCCACCTCAGACTCAAGCGTGCGGCACTTCAATTACACATTCTGCCTAATTATGACTATCAGCGTTTCCGTGCTGCTTCTGGCAGCAGTCGCTCTGATTGCACCCTTTGGCTCTATTAAAATCCTTTCTTGTATTACAGATCTGAAAACAGGCATGACAAAAATAAAAGTGTATGTTGTAGCAGCAGACAGGGCCATTTTCTACTGTTTATTCTCTCTGCTGAAGATACCGATGTTGAAAAACACGAGCATTCTGCTTTCCTGTGTTCTTGCATTGTTCATTAATGCCTTGTATCACACAAGTAGCAGGAATATGCTTCTGATTTCTGCTTTTTATTATCTTGAAGGTTCTCTTTAATGTACACTGAAACATATAAAATGTCTAGATGGACTGAAATCTTTCAGAGTGACCTCTCAGAGGGCTACAGGTGAGTCTGAAATGGAAATGTCATTGTTTGTCAGCAGTAGATTTGTCATGTTTTTTGAAGTTGTAGCTACAGTTAAATACATGAAAACATGGACCTGCCTCTGTTATTTCTTAGCAAGCAAACATGCTTGGCAAAGTGCATCTCTTCATTTTAGGAAAAAAAAAAAGTGCCTTAGTTCTGTATGCAGAGCCCTGAAATACTTGTATTTTGTGTAGGTGCAAGTCATATAGACGTGTGTAGGTGCTGATTTTGATTCACATTATTTAGTAGGGTGGTATTGTTTCTGACAACAAATACTTAATCTTTTAAAACAAGACATTAAAGAATTTTGTTTTGGGAAACTAGGAAATCAAATACCTTTTACAGTCTTTACTTCCCCTGCACACTAGAAAGGAAATTCCTGCTAATTATATATTTGTGCACACAAACCACTTCTGAATCAAGCACTTATTTACGGAGAGAAGTCATCAACAGAGACTGATAGAAAGTTTGCAGCAAAGCCTTGGATCTTGTGAAGGGAAGGAACCTTAGCCTGAGCAGCTGATGGCTGGGTTGTAGGAAGATTGGGTGGATCTCAGCAATTCTGCTGTGGTTTTATAGAAAACTGCATTGTCTAGAAGGCAGAATGATTCAGTTCACCAGCAGGTATAGATTCGAAGACAAATTTCATCTTTATTTGAAGTTACTTGTCAAGATCTATTGACCAAAGATATTTGTCTTTGTTAGTATTATAAATTATTCAGTCTCATATGTTGCCCAAGAAAAACCCTGTATGTTAGAAGGCAGATGTGTTTAATTCCTTTCTTCTTCCCAGTGGAGCTGCATTTATTGCCATTGCATCTTTCTTCTGATAGGAAGCTTTTCTGCAGAACAGTTTGCCTTGTCAGTCCTCTTTTCTTTGAGCTGAGAATGAGGAGCTTTTACGTATTCAGGGCTAAAATAGCAATTCTCTGTAAGGGGAGACTGAGGCCGGTAATAGACCCCGGTGCCACCGCTGTGCTTGCAGTGTCGGGAGCCCTGCGAGGCAGCGGAGCCGGGGCATCCTGTGCTCCATCGCCCACGGGAGCAGCGCCGTGGTCACGTTTCCCATCGTGTTTCCCATCCTCCCAGGTACCAGCCAGAGCAACTCACTGTAACTCATAAGAAATTTCCACTCACCAAAATGGAAGGCATTAAAATACTCCTGTACAGGAGCAGTCTGCACGAGGGAAGGGCTTTATGCTTTGGGGGAAAATCTGTTCTGCAGGTGAGGTCAGAGCCTGGGACTGGGGAGGCAGTTAATTCCCTTTTCCCTGGAGAGTATGCTAAATAAACATGGAGTAGCCAGTCGTTTGATGGATGACTCTTACAGGGGTGTAAATCCATTGCATCGCTTCTGGGTTGCACAGGTATAAGTGAGAGAAGAACAGGCTGGCAGCGTACAGCTCCGGAAGGCAGGCTGCAAAGGAAAGGGTTTTAGAGTTTGAAATACAGACAGTATCTGGGCACTTGGAAAGAAGAGTGTGTCCTGGTTGGGGGGGGATTGTTTTTTGACACACACCACCCCCCCCGGGAACGAAAGAGACTGGTGCTTTGGATTGGTAATAATCTAGAGGGTGACACCTTAAATGGATTTCACTCACCTATTAAGTTTGTCAGTTTAAAACAAATACATAGATATTGTGAGAATTTATGCAGTACAAAACACAGACAAGAACCCAAGAGAGCTGTGTGGATAGAAATAGCTGCCAACAACTACAAATCTGTGCTCCGAAGTCTTACAGAAGCAGGCTCCCAGCTTTGGGAACAGCGCAGGAGCCTGAAATGGTGGACAATTATACATGAACCCCAGTAAATGAGAGTAAATTAATCTCTTGTATTCATTTCTTTCTTTTCTTTTCCTCATTTCATGTTTTCCTGTTCTTAAAATTAATCCATTCAGTAAGAAATGTGAAGTTAAATGGCTAAATTCACTGCTCGGTCACAGTTGTCACTGATGTTCGTATTGGATGAGCTGGCTGAAATGCTTACTGAAAACAAGTGTAGAGAGATGATGAGATTCATGGTAGGGAAATGACCACCGTTCATCCAAAATGTTTTCAGAAACAGTACCGGGAAGGGAATACACTGGTGCAATCTGTAGTTCTTGTTTTTGTTTTAAAGGTCTCTAATGAGCCATGTGTACAATGCATTTCACCCTGGGAAATCCCACTGAAATCTGGCACTTGGATTTCATTTCTTGTGCTGCTATATTTAGAGCAGAAAGCAGATCTCCCAGCATGACTCCTTCTGGCTTATAGAAGCCCTGTGAATTGTTTTAGTAATATACACTAATCAGTTACCAAAGCTGCCAGCCCCCCGTGAAAATCCTTTAAAACGATAAGAAGTGGAAGCGGAGCAGTTGCCCGTACTTTCAGGCTGCAGTCACGCAGCAGTAGCCGGTTGTCGTGTCTGTGCCGTGGGGATGAGGGACGGGTGACCTCAATGGATGTGGTGTGGTCTTCGTTACTGTGGCCTGTTGCTCGATCACTGTTTTTCTGTGCCTCCTTTTTTATCTTACGGATAAGGAGTCTGATCAGAGGTGTCTCCATTGAGTTTTAATGAGTAAATTAGAGTTTTTAAAAATTTGCAGTCGATGGTAGTCTCAGAGTGTACACGTTCCTTCCTCACTGTCCATCCATGTTCGCTAGTAAAAGTAACAGGAGGTCTGATGTATTTATTTTAATAAATTCCCATTCTTTCTTGACCTTAGTTCCTTTAAAAATCATTCACAGCCATGCCAAGCCAGGCACCGAACATCATTGTGTTACAATGAAAGGAATGAACCTTCCTTTCCAATACAGTATTTTTTCTGTGCAGATGCCTGCCAGCCCAGCTGTACCCAGATTTCTGCAGTCGAAGCGCCGGGATGGTCCATGCCTTCTGTTAAAGAAATGTTGTGGCATGGATGTTTAAATTATGGGGAGGGGAGAGAGGTAATACACATCACTGTTTGCAGTGTAATGTGAGAATATGGCATTTTTATATTCAGGTATTTTGAGATGTATTTCAGGTATTTCATTCCCTTTTGTCCTGGTTTCGGCTGGGATAGAGTTGGTTTTCTTCCTAGTGGTTGGTGTAGCGCTGTGTTTTGGATTTGGTATGAGAATAACGTTGGTAACACACTGATGTTTTAGTTATTCATAAGCAGTGTTTACACTGGTCAAAGACTTCTCAGCTTCCTGGGCTCTGCCAGCCGCACAAGAAGCTGGGAGGGGACATAGCTGGGACAGCTGACTCCAACTGACCAATGGGGTGTTCCATACCATATGACATCACGCTCAGCATATAAAGCTGGGGGAAGAAGGAGGAAGGGGGGATGTTTGGAGTGATGGCGTTTGTCTTCCCCAGTAACGGTTATGCGGGATGGAGCCCTGCTTTCCTGGGGATGGCTGAACACCTGCCTGCCGATGGGGAGCAGTGAATGGATTCCTTGGTTTGCTTTGCTGGCATGTGTGGCTTTTGCTTTCCCTATTAAACCGTCTTTATCTCAGCCCACGAGTTTTCTCACTTTTACCCTATCCCATTGTGGGGGGAGTGAGCGAGCGGCTGGGTGGGGCTTAGTTGCCAGCTAGGGTTAAACCATGACACCTTTCTGTGCTTGTCTGTATAGGAAAAAAATCTCTAAAACTTAAGAGCAATGAAATCACTATGGCTCGGTAGAAATGACGTTCAAAATCTACTAAATTAAACAGAGAACATGTCCATCCTAGCAGCTTTTTGTTATCTTTCGCAGTTCTTTGATAGGGATGTAGTTTTCTGTAATCACTCAGAAAGATGGCTGGATATTTTTTCTATTACATTCTGAAGGACTTAAACCTTTTCTGGCTTACCTTTGCTATTTTTCATGTTTATATACAACAGTATAATGCATCAGCATTTTTATATGTTTCCCGTATAAAAATGAGCCATGCTTATAAAGCCTGTCAGACTTTCTATTCCACAGAATAACTGGAGCATCACTGTAAGTTGACACCAGCCTAAAAATCATATATAGATGCTGAAATGTCTTATTTTATGGCCCTGTTGCTATTTAATGGCTAAGCTGTGCCCTTTTCTTAATTTACTGTCGCTATCCAGAAGTACATTAGTGCTGGGGGATGCTGCTGCAGAGGTCCCAGGGTAGCTCTGCTGCTTTCGTGGGTGCCCTGAAGTCAGTGAAGCTACATGTTGGCTAAGGAACTGGCCAAGCTGCGATAATTAACTGCTGAGTTAGAAATGGTAAGGAGACCAGTCTACAGTGCTTTAACCTTCTTTCAGCAGGTTTCTCCTACCAGGGATTGGAATATAAAATTACTACTTTTTGCGCTCTCCTCTGTGTTTAGTCTCAGGAGGTTTCTGATAGGTTTTGGTTGTTAAAGACAGCAGTAAATGCCTAGCTGGAAGCTATCTGGCATTCATAACCTTAAGCTATTTAGGAAATCAGAAAAGCTGAATAGATTCCGGCCCCCCCCCCCTTTTTTTTTTTTTTTTTTTTTT
>NW_009232513.1:54771-76753 GCF_000690835.1 Fulmarus glacialis
AAAGAGAAGGCTGCCTGCCTTTCAGGTGAATTCCACTCAGGATGATAAATGATGTCTGAACTGAACCAAAATGTTCCTAATGGCCCTAGTCAAAAGGCCTATTACAGGATGTCTAACTCACTTAAATTCCTTTCTGCTTTAAATCGTAATGATTAAGTATTTTAGGGCTAAAGTGATATGCACTTAAAGGGCACTTTGCTTTAAGGTTAGCCAAACTTAAAAATGAACACCTGAACTGAGGTATACAGACTCGCTCGAGTAATCTTCTGGTGGTGGAATCTGGATGGATATTGTCTCTACAGGTGGGTAATTTTGTGGGGATATTTGCAGGACGCCAGGAAGGTTTATGGAAAAGGAAGTGGAGGAACATTGGAGGAACATGGAGCAGAGAGAAACAGCAGCTTTGGCTTGCCCTTGTGGTTTTTAAAGCACACTTCTGATATTGCAGAGAGAAAGTTTATTTGTCTTCCGTTATGACATTTGGAGAAGGAAACCGATTGGTGACATGAAGGACATTTTCTCAAAGGAAGGGCTGGTAAGTTGTAAGTCACCAGTCCTGTACTGAGTTACGCAGTTACTTGCTTTTAAGCATGGAGTTGCAGCAATGAAGCAATGAAATCTGTCTAGTAATCACAAAGATCTGGACCCCTGTCCAGTTCTGTGCTGCCGCCTGCCCTGCTGCTGACGCGGGAGCGATGCCACACACTTATCTGTACGGGTGTGGAAACATGTAGTAGATATCTGTTCAGTATTGTCAGCTATAGGAACTTCTCAATTTCTTAGATTTTTAATCATAGAATCATTTAGGTTGGAAGAGACCTTTAAGATCATCGAGTCCAACCATAAACCTAATGTCTCCTGACAGAGAACCACAGAAAATTCCAA
The DNA here is from genome assembly GCF_000690835.1 of Fulmarus glacialis. Taxonomy (NCBI): domain Eukaryota; kingdom Metazoa; phylum Chordata; class Aves; order Procellariiformes; family Procellariidae; genus Fulmarus; species Fulmarus glacialis. The sequence continues at coordinate 55,657 of NW_009232513.1, forward strand.
GTCGCTTCACATAGTGTTGGCACTTACAGAATGTGTGTACCCACAGCAGCCGTGCTCATGTGGATATTAATGCCTGCAGGTCCAGTTTTGCTTTCATTAGGCTCATGGATGAGTTTATTGGACTTGAGGTTTGCCTTCTAATCCTTTTCCATGAGTGTCATCAGTATGCTGATTCAGCGATTACGCACACTGTCTATTGCTCAAGCAAAATCAGGTGTGACCTTAAGATCCAGTGTCCGTGATTGCACACACATCTTCCTTCAGTCAGGGCATTGCTTCAGGGCAGCAAGCAGCACACACACGAGCAGACACTGAGCAGAAATATCAGGATTGGCCCCATAATAAAACGCGTGTGCGTGCCTGATGTATGCACATAGAAGCGCGTAAGCTTGCAGAGAAAGCTGAAAGAGCATGTTTTCCAAAATATCTAAATTGCTCCTGTGGTGTACAGACAGGTTGCAGGCATCTAGGACTGTAACACTGCCATCTTCAGTCATTTTTATTGCAGAATAAAGGATGCATTCTTTATAAATTTTGAAATACCCATTTTTCTTTGTTTTTTCCCCTCTTGATGGTGCAGCTCTCCACTGGGGATTTTAAGCAAACATTGTTCCCAGCTTGTTTGGGATGCTGTTAATGTGAATTCCTGGCCCAGTGCACTGGCTCCTTCAGAATATTTCTATTCCCCACTGTGTCGCTTCCCCTTTGATATCTGATGAGTCAGCAGGTCTTTAATTGCTGTTCCTCTTAGCTGGGAGTGCTCTCGTTCAATATGTTAAATATTTGATTGCCCCAGCTTTCCAGGTAGAGCAGGGCACACATGGGGATGAACAAACTCCCGATGCAAAACCTGCTGCCCTCCAGATGGGAAGCTTGGGAGCTGAGCTCGAGGCCGTGTCTGGAAAGTGTCGCCTGGAGCCCGAGGGGGCTGTGGGGAGCCTGCGGGCCAGGTGGCTCCGGCTGCTGGGAGGCAATTTGGGATGGCAGCAGCCGTGCTCAGGACGACTTGCTGTGGGAGGGTCTGCAAGTCGCCTGGGAGGCCCCTGCGTGGCCAGGAGGTGGACGTGGCAGCGTGCTGTGCTCTCGGCTGCTCCCAGGACTCCTTTTTGCTCTTTTTTAAGGAAGCAGTGTAGACATACCCCGTGGGATACTCCTGTGCTTGGTGGATTGTGGAGTGTGCCTTCAGGGACTCAGTAAGATGGGATATTACAGCCAATAAAATTATCTTCTTGTAACTTTCCTGAATATTATGCATGCATTTCATACTCACTGAGCTGAAATAAGGGCACTTTTTATAACACTTTCCAAGTATTTTAAATGAATGTGTTTTGTAGGGACAATCTCTTGTGTCTCGCATAAGAAAGCCTGGCTTCCAGGTAAGGCTGTCATTGGCACTGCCACCGGGCAGAGTTGAGTCTTCAGCCTTACGAGCGGCTCCCTGAGAGGAGAAATCCAGTTCAGCATTCACAAACGTGCAGTACCGGCCCACAGAAGGCTGGGACTTGCTGGCTGTAAATGCCTCCACGCTTTGGGGAGGCATCTCTCCACATGGTGCTGCGTAGGAGCGTGCGGACTCTCACATCATGGCAAAGCATGAACATCCTGAGGATCGTCAGCAACGTAGGTTTGAGGCAGTAGCTGCAATGCAGTGTGGAGGAGAATATCCCAAATGTACCCCTCTGCCTGTGGGCTTCATATTCCTCTGAAGTCTCACTGCCTCTGCGTTTCTGGTGGAGCATGAGGTTGTACTAGGAGTAGCATATAGAGGAACGCAGAGGGCAGTGCGCGCTTAGCACACACACTCAGTCACTTTGCTTGTGGGTGGCACTGGCGAGAAGAAAGAGCTTGATCCGAATAATGGGGAAAGGAGGAGCCCTACAGCCTCACTTTGTTAATCTTATTAGTCTGGTCCTAATGTAAGAGAAGCTGCTGCAATGCACACGCTGAAGCAATGGCATGAAAAAAATTGCAGAAGTTTCCCTCCCAGTGAGTCAAAGAGAAGCAATCTCACTCCTACTGAAAGGATGAAATAAATGTAGCTGCTATTAGAGCAGAGCAGTGAACACCAGAACTATCATTTTGTACAACACATCTCTTAAACGGACCTTTAGATTAAGAAAAATAGGTGCAGAATAAAATTCTGTCCTGAAGCGAACTTGGCAGTGCTGCGGCAGTGAGATGGAGGAACCCTATGAATAGATAAGTGGTGTTTTCCCACATTATTCAAAGTGCCCACTTGCTGAATAAGTGGAGCAGAAAGTTCTCGGTGGATGAGGAATGGGGAGAGAACAGTCCATCGCGTGGAGCCTTGACTTCTGCCAGGCCATTAATATTGGGGATGTTTATGACCTTCCAGTCAAGCAAGGGAGAATAATTCATCAGCAGTCAGGTTCAATCCAGCTAATGTTTCCAAGACTAAATGCATACTTGCAGACCGGATCTGATTGCCAATTTTATGGTGAACCCTTTCTGTCGTTATAATTTGCAGTGTTTGGGCTGCTGCAGGTTTCAAGCTCCCTAGCGTAAGTTATGGTGCTATATACAAAGAGAAAGCTGGCAAGAAATGTGGGAGAGCTTGAAAGTCTTTCTTTGCTTTGAACAATGCAGAAAATTCATGCTACAATGCATGGTGAAAGCCATCCTTCGTTCCAGTATCTGGATTCAGCAGATGCCCTCAATGTGAGACAGTCACTCTTGTGTCCCCTCAGCCACATACACCTCTCCAGGAGCTCAAAGCCGGTGGACTGGCCTGGACGATGTTACGTGACTGGTGTGGCAGCTGGTTAGTGAAGAAGACACTAAGTGGCCTTCAGGGACAAGGTTGGCCATTGTTGCCCTGTGGCACTGCAAGGCTTTATTTTTTGAAGTACAATACTCACAGATTTGGCCAGTATCTTCATGAATGGAAACCAGTTGATGGTCCAGTCCTGTCCAAGGTAATTGAGCACACAGGAAAGCTTAGTGACTGCCAGCTTTAAGCACAGGCCAAAGCTACAGGCTTTTACAGCAGTAATACATACTGTGTTCTAGATTGGAAAATCAGGGAAAGCGGTTGCCACCGTACACAAACATCTCAGCTCTCAAGAGTGGATTTGTAATGGAGGTGGGCTTCCAATCACCTACTCAGTGCCTGTGTCAGGGAAGATTTCCATAGAGCCAGTTTACCTGTCTCCTGTTGATAAAAATAATTGGAATTATTGGACCTTTAAAGCCATGGAGAAAGTAATGGATGACCAGCTGCACTTCAAATGAAAAAGTAATCTGTGGAATAATTACTGCCAGTCAACCTGAACCCAGCTGTGAAATATTAGTGGGTTGCTTGATCAGTCCATACAGAGCTCTCAATCATCCTCCTAGAGAGCAGCACAAACCCAGCAAATGGCTCCGGATTTGTAGTCAGCCAAATTATTGACAGGGGCAGAATAAGGTGTTTTAATGTGGTATTTGCTATAAGCAAGTAACAGTTATTGGGTCCTGATGGAAAACTTTTTCTTAGTATTTTTAAGTTCGGAGATGATCTGTCTTATGCCTCTCCAAGCACCCGCCATCTCATGGTGGACAAGCCATGGCAGCCTTGTGCTCTGCAGATCTGTGCACAGCGCTGCTGTAAAACTCAGCAGTGTGTGACAGTCTTGGAGGAAAAAAAAATTGAACAGAGGGCTTTCTATATTTAACACTAACCCGTGTGCCTTAGAAAACATTTGAACAGAATGTATAGAGCCTGGAAAGACTGACAAGAAGTGAGCTGCCACCCTGATCCAGCAAAGGACTGCATTTCAGGCGTGTGAACAGTCCCGTTTGCTTCAGAGAGACTTTGCATAAGCTTAAGCACTTTGCGAGATTGAAGTCTACTGAGTAGGAGTTCATAAATGAAAAGAGAAAGCTCTGCACCAGATTTCTCTTCCTGAGCCCTTGAACTTAAGGGAAGTTCAGCTTCAAAAGGGGGAGCCAACCAGGGAACGAACACAGGCTGCTTTGATTAGAAATGCTGCAAAGTTTTGATCGTGCCATAAGATATGGGCCTCATGCTGCATTTGTTAATGGGAGTGATCTGTCTACCCTCTCCTGGTCCCAGCAGATCTGTGCGTCTCAGTCTTCATCCTCCCACGTTGCCTGGATGTGGGAGTGCCAAACCTCTGAGAAAAGTCTGGTTCGTCTCTGAAGGGGATTTCAAGTTTGTGATTGGGGTCACCTTCACTATATGTTGCAGAAAAGCAGATAAATCTGAGCAAGAAACATGATCTGCAGGTAGTCTAGTGGGTGTGAGGGAAAGCTCTTCCCAATTTTGTGCGAAGGTCAAGTAGCGAATGGACGAAGTGGACCAAAACTGTAACTTGTCCTCCTTTGTTCTGTCTGCCCTACGGAGTTAGGGAGAAAACATTCCCTATGTAACGTGAAGGACTGTGACCGATTAGCCTTTGTGGGCAGAGACGGTTCTTTCTTCCAACTGTGCCAGTCTAGGATGTACATCCATAATAAAGGAACACTGAGCAGAGAGAGACAAGAAGGCATCAAAACCTGTCTGTGTCCCCAAGGTGGGTGCGGGGAACTGTTTCTGTTATCAATCTATTTTGATGTCTAATTGCAAGGAGGAGAGGAGTTTCTTAGAGTCTTCTGAATAGCCAAGACAGGGAATTAGGATCCTTCAGAAAATAATTCAGGGCACCTAAGTTATGCTTCTGCATAGAATGGCACTTGGAGGAATGTGTCTAACCACCTAATTTAAGCACATAAGTCAGATCCTAAATTTAGTTAGTGTGAATATTCCCAGTGCATCAACTTCAGAAACTTCTTTTTAAAACAAGAAAATTCTGAGCGCAAAACTGACACTCTTCACTGCAAGAGTTGAGGACGTGGATCTCTGTAGTCACCCTGTACAGCCTTGAATTTGGATGATTTTTGACTCCCTGATAAGCAAGTGGCCCAGCCATCACACAGGATAGTGCTGGGGTTCCCTTGCTCCCCACAGCTCTACAGCTGGCCTTCTGTGTAACCTCACGTCATTTCTCTGGCCCTTTTTTGTTCTTCCTACTCCCTTGCAGATTGCCTCTATGAGGTTTTTGGAAGGGACAGCTTTTGTATAATAATGTGCATTATTATTATTAGGTTTGTAATTCTTATGTTTATATATACCATAACAAACCTAGGCTCAGATTTCAGTATTAACCACTAGTCTCCAGCCTCACTAGTCCATTTGGTTGAATATGGAGCAAGTAGTACAATACAGACAACTTTGCTGTTCTGGGCAACGTGGGCTAGAGAAGCAGTCGTCCAGTGTCTGCAGGCAATGTCAGAAAGCCTGTTGAGCCACATGTTTGAGATGACTGCTCTAGGTATTACTGCATTATAAATAGCAGCTAATAATAGTAGCATAACAGCAAGGTTCTCAGCTGATGTAAATTGGAAACTGTAATTCCGTAGAAGTTAATGGAGCTCAACTGATTTACACTAGTTGGCTGTCTGGCCCCTAGCAAATGATTCTAAATCTGATAAAATTAAATGAGATTCAAAGCTCCCTCATATAAGAGAATATTAAACCCTATCTTTGCTGTCAGAGTTTTGCACAGCTGTCAGGCTTTGTAGCTGGGACTTTAAGATCCTCTTTTAAGTTCTTGATTTTATTATTTGATATTTTTTCACTTCTCTCTCTTTTATTTTGTTTAGTTAGTTAAATCTTTACTTCCCAAAAAGAAGAATTAGAAAAGTCACCCATTTTGATGGATCATTAGGTGCCATTTGTTGGTATTCACAAGTTGTTGGCAGATCTTAAAGCCATTGAGATTTGTGCCCTTTAATTTCAGTTCAAAATGCAAATAGACATTGAAAACATCTGTTCAGCATCCGTGTTGGAGAGGTCTGCAGCCTCAGTGTTTTTCCCTTGTTCTCAGTAAAGTACTGTAAATTTTATTTAATATGACTGCCTCCAGCCTACGAATTAAAAAAAAGCGGGTCTTGAATTAGTTTATAAGCTCTCTTTACTGTTGCCCAGCTTAGATGTATTACAGGCTGTCGGCTGATGTGTAGTGTGGATCAACAAGGTCCTAGGGAGGGTTACGCCGCGGTCAGAAGTGCCGAGCTGATTTAGGAGAGGTTCATCCGTTGAAGATATCTTGCTTGTCTCAGGTCTACTGGCAAAAAGGCACAAATCGTTGTTCCTTCTCTCGGTTCTGTCGCAAAGATCCAAACTGGCTTAAACGCTTTTAAATAGCAGGTTTTAGAAATCTGGACTGGTTTGGCAGAGCTGGGTTGAGGGATGGTTGGGTGTGCTGTGCCCTGCCTGGGAGTGGACCGAGGAGCGGCTGAGCGTGGGTGTGAGGTGGTGATCGCTCGGCTTTGTGCAGAACAGCACACCTGAGCACAGTGTCTGTTCGGAGGAATATATTTACATTTGCTGGTTTTGAAACAGAAGCCTAATCTAGTGATTGCCCCGTGAGTTACTGTTGCACTCTTACCTGTGTGCCTGAATCGGGGCAAAGTCACTTGAAATGGAAAAGGTTCAGTGCAAAACTTCCCTGAGAATTAGGACGACTGGAAACAGCCGCAGGCAGGATCTCTAAACAAGTCCCAGGTCTGAGACTACTCAGATGGGTGGAAAGTGCCTCTCACTTGAGGCCGTGCTGCTGTGAATAGTTTTGGGCAGCTTCCACAGATGTTGATGTGAGATAAAACACTAGAAGTTTGTTTGAGAACAAGTGTAAAGCTCAACCATAGGTTTGTTTTCTTTACTGTCGCTGCATGCTAAAGTCTCCACTAAAGCAGAAGGTAAATGAAATCATCAAGATCTCTGCTGAATTTGATTAAAAATGTCACGTGTTTAAAAATTCATGGCACAGGCCCGCAATTGCTCGTGGACACACGCAGGGTGCGATCATACAGCCTATGTTTGTTGTAGGAAACCAGCATTAAAAGTTGCATCTGTCCTTGTTTGAGTTAGAAGATCTTGGTGCAATTCTTTTTATCCAAAAGCTTCCTCCCTGAATTCATTTCTCTGGTCAGTCCATTGTACAAACTGCTTCCCATTGTGTCATTTCTATTTGGTTCATTCATAAAGCTGAAATCTCAGGGTAGACTTGAAAGAGTAAAAAAAAAAAAAAAAAAGTGTGATTCACATATATTTTTCCTAATTCTGGCAGTGAGCTCAGAAAATCTGGATTCTTTGAAAATACAGAACATTGGATTTCCTGAGGCATAAAAACATCCCTAGTATCTCTTGCCATAAATCAGAAATGGCATCCCTGTGCTGGCGCGGCTCCTTCATGGGAGGGAGCAGACTCCACGCTCTTGGGCGCAAGCAGCAGTTGCAGGACTGTGTTTCTCTTGACACCCTCCTAATGCTGTAGTTTGGTGGTGAGCAAAGTTTGTAATTGCTACAAGTAAATGAAAAGTAAACAGCAGTAAAATATGTACATATAAAATAAAACGTCACGTGCGGATCTAATGGAAAATGAACCCTGCACGGGTCCCTAGAAATTATACATTACTAGTTTTTGACTAAGCAAAAATGCAGTGGCACCTTGTGCTAAGATCGTTGAATTACTCTGTGCGAATAAGGGTAACGATTTGGACAACACTAGGATGGAGGCAGGGAAATTAATTTTCTTGGTGTGCTGCCTGTAACTTTCAAACAATTCTGGGAGACTCCCGATAAGGGCCGATGAGACTTGTTCTGGGAACAAAATGATGTTAACCAATCTACGAGTAAACTCCGGCTCGGCACTCCACTTGTCATTATTCAGTCTGTCCTGACGAATAACACAGATAAAAGGATACTCTAGTCCCATGATGCGGAGGACTGATACACACCGTGAATCGTAATCAAGCCAGGTACTCATTTTTTCCTTTTTTTTTATTTTTCAGGGAGCAGAAGCAGTTACCAGCTTTTAAATGGCATCATAAATTATTTGTTTTCTTTTGGCAAAAATGCTTACTTGCATCTCATAATGGAAATCATCTGGTCTTTTGAGAAATTATTTGACTCATTTTAGCATGCGTTGTTATTTTTTGTTTAGCCAAGCTCTGGGCCAAGTGTAATTTACTTGATATTAGTTAGTCCAAAGCTGTGAAATGGGCATAGAGAGCCAAACTGCTTTTGTGCTGTATTACCCCGTTTTTAAAAATGAATCTACAAATCCCCAAATCTCTCTCTCATCCTGTACTTTAGATCAATGCAAGTCCAAAGGTTTGCTTTTGTCATGGTTTAACCCCAGCCGGCAACTAAGCCCCATCCAGCTGCTCGCTTACTCCCCCCAGTGGGATGGGGGAGAGAATGGGAAGGGTAAGAGTAAGAAAACTCATGGGTTGAGATAAAGACAGTTTAATTGGTAAAGCAAAAACCGTGCACACAAGCAAAGCAGAACAAGGAATCCATTCACTCCTTCCCATGGGCAGGCAGGTGTTCAGCCATCCCCAGGAAAGCAGGGCTCCATCCCGCATAACTGTTGCTGGGGAAGACAAATGCCATCACTCCGAATGTCCCCCCCTTCCTCCTTCTTCCCCCAGCTTTATATGCTGAGCATGATGTCATATGGTATGGAATATCCCTTTGGTCAGTGGGGGTCAGCTGTCCCAGCCGTGTCCCCTCCCAGCTTGTGCACCCCCAGCCTCCTCGCTGGTGGGGTGGGGTGAGGAGCAGAAAAGGCCTTGACTCTGTGTAAGCACTGCTCAGCAGGATCGGAAACATCCCTGTGTTATCAACTCTGTTTTCCACACAAATCCCAAACATAGCCCCATACTAGCTATTATAAAGAAAATTAACTCTATCATATATCTCTCATATATATATAATTTCTTTATTGCTAAATATATTCCGAAGTTAGACATTGCCTCTAATTCTTGCATACGTTTTAAGAAATGTTTTTTTAGACTTGTATATAATAAAGTTATTGCAAAGAATGCTTTTAGGACTTGTAATGCATCTCCAAAGAGAGGAGAAACACATTTCCTCTTATTCCAACCACAGTACAAGGACTCCTGTACCATCTTCCTAGGGTAGGAAGGGAAACAGTAAGAAGTCAAAGTAAATTTTCTTAAATTTATTTCTGAGTAAGTTTTTGTGGAGCATCAGTTAACTGTGCAGTCTCCATGAACAGGCAACATTTGGCATCCTTATGTGCTGGTGGTGTTCACCGACCTGGCTGCGGTCATCAGCTCTTGCTGCTCCCTTCCCTCTAGCCATTGCCTGGAACCCTACCATGCAGCGCTCAGCTCTCCGGAGCTGACGCGAGAAATAAGATACTCCATTAAGGCACGCATTACGGAAGACATTGCCTTCTTTTTCCTGTGATAATTGTGTATTAATTCGTCTAGACCAAAGACATAAATATTTGATTTTCATGGAGTCACCATATTAACAAAAAGTATGCAGAGTTTACTTTTGTTTCATTAGTTGAAATAAGCTAAGGCAATTTTAGTTCATAAACACAGTTTTTGATTCTGTTGGCACAGCTTTAAGATATATTTGAAATCTTGTTACTTGAGGTCTGTAAACAAAACATAGTTCTTTTATCTAATTTATGTTGTCAAGAGCAAAGTAATTTACATAAGAGGTTTGATAGACTATCAGGAACAGCTATACTTCCAGAGAGAAAAGCCTATTAGATCTTAATCCATCTGATAAGCATATTACTTCCAGCAAAGCCAAACTGCTTTCGTATTCTGTATAAATAATTCCATTAGTGTAATTGATGATTTTACAGCAGGAACCAAGATAGATATAGTTGGAGAAGAATCAGCCTATTAGTCATGTTTTGGAGGTTGTTCTGGAGAAGACGGATTTCAATAAGCTCAAGCTAGTCTGAGCGATTTGCAGAGCAGATCACTAGCCAAGTTGTCACTGTGCAGCTTCTGTTCGCTCTCAAATACCGGCTGAGCTATTGTAGTTCGCTACAAGATAATAGCAGTAGCTGCACGCAGAAACCAACTTCAAAGTGATGTAGCGAGCTATCATCATGCCTCGGTCTGGAACTGTATTATACCTTTGGAAATTGTGAGGCGATCAGTGCAGAGAAGCTGCAAAAGGCAAGGTTCGTTTTGTTTCTGCGTGATTTATAGGTACCGCAGAGTCCAGAATATGTCAGGAATATTTGGCTGCTTGGTCTGTGGATACTTGGTAGGTCCTCCAGCAGCCGGCTGCTCACCTGTGGTCAGGCGGGATGCTCAAGGGTGTTTTGAGAAGAGTTGTCCAGGGCAGATGTGAGTTAAAATGGCCTTGCTGCAGTGCAGCAAAACTTATTTTATGTAATTTTTTTTAGTGTAATGAAAAGGTTAGCGTGAAACTACTTTGTCTATCTGTTTTGTCTTGCTCTTTCCTTCTGGTCCCGGCTTTTTTTTTTTCCTGCCTGTGTATTACTTTTTTCCCTAGCTGCATGATTACACGTTCGCCTTTTGTTTATTGCATTCCCGCAGCAAATGGAATCACACACTTCTCGGTGAAATGTGTTGCTGCCAAAGAGCACGAAGGCGTGTTTGTGTGTAAGGACTTCTAAAGGTTCTGTTTAAAAGAGCAGGCTGTGTATAAGTATAATCCATGTGTGGTGACATTTCAAGGTTATGGAAATCCAGAACTGGTTTTCACACTCAATATTTAAACTTCAGCAATGGGAACAAGTGTTATCTTTATTGTGGTGGGCTGCCGCAGCAGGTTAATGCACCTTTAACAGAAAATAATTGGAAAGGGTGGTTCCTTGAGGGAATGCTAAACATGTTTTTAATTGTAGTATAAATATGTCATTGCCTTTCTAGTTCAAGTTACATATGCATGGGAGGTTACAGGTGCCAAAGGGCCCACCATCGTAATATATTGCCCCTCAAAGCAGCCCTGAAATATAGATATAGCCCTGCCGAAGTTGTAAAAGCTCTTCACTAACTCTCTTTAAGCAGATGAAGAATTAGAATTTGATGCATAATATTTCTGTATGAAAGTAGGTTTTTTGTTTGCATAAACTCCAAATGGATTCCAGAGCAGAATGAAAGTAAATGTAATAGTTCAAGATGACATACAGAAAGAAAAATAATACAATGTGGTTGAAGGGATTGAAATAGGTTTTTTTTTCTTTTTCATGGTAGTGCTGGGGGTTGTGCTGCCCACAGGCTAAGCAATGCTTGGGACTGAAATTTGTATTTCAGCTAGGTTCAGTTATTGGAGACATTGAATGAGCTTCCCCTGCAACTGTGGCAGCAGCTCAGACCCTTCTAATGAGCAAAAAGTGGTTCTGGAGAAATACTCCCAAGTGACATCCGAAAATATTCATTTGAATGCTAACCAGGGGTTGTCTCATGAGCCCATGGGCTGTTTGCAGAACATCTTGTCAAACCATTAGCAATGCCAAATGAAAAAAAAAGAGCAAATTGTTATATCCCTAAGAGTGAGTTTGTCCCATCTGCCCCGTACCCGGCATGCTGCAGAACATGTTTTGCCATTTGAAATCACAGCGCACGCGGAATTGTGACGAGCTGGGCTTTGGTTAGGGCTGTGGGTTGTTCTCCACCAGAGCACAGCCGAATTGCGGGGCTGGCTTCCCAGACACCCTGGTTCGCGCTCAAACCTGAACTGTAAAGGTGAATCTCATTGCTGAATTTATTCTACTCACCCCTCTGCTGGCTCTGAAATGCATTTCTTTCTTTATTTGTGTATTTTGTAAATGGAGCGAGTAAAACATCAGGTATGAAAAAGATGTATAAGTTCTGATCTTCAGCTAGTGAGATGGAAGCGAAGTTCAATGAAGTGAGTTTTTGGAGAGACTTTTTTTTTGTATTACAGCCAAAACATGAAAATTTACCTTACAGAAATTGCTAAGGAAGAAGGTAAAATTAAGGCGTGCAGGGTGTTGTATGTGGTCTGTCCGTTGCGTAGTCCCATTTAAGGCCAACCCTGGGTTTATTCGTTCCTTAGGTTTTGTACTGGGACTTTCAAGGAGGGTGGGTGAGTTTCCCTCATCTGCAGCGGAGCGTGCAAATACAACAGCTCCAGTTACAGATGCAGCTGCGTACGGATACGCGCATTTTTGTTGTGAAATCCTTAAAACAAACTTCATGCAAAAATAGAGGGAAACCTGATGTTGTGTAGGTCGGTGTAATACCTGGCTGGTGGCATCCCATAGAGTTACAGTGACTTTGCCTTGACAGGCTTTTGTGCTCTGTCCTGCTGGGAAGGGAAAACGTGATAAAGTGAATCTGATAAGCAATCATTGCTTTTTATGAGAACACATGGATGAATTTGATTGGGATGAATAGGGAATCAGAAATCAATTAATGATTGATTATTGTTTCTTCCGCAAATTGATTTCAGATTTTGGCAGCCTTTAGGAAATGTTCTGCCAGGTTCAATGAGCTTACAATGTTAAAAATCAGGCAAGAATATGTATCACCTAATTAGTCCTCATCTTTCGGTATAGTCTTAAATACCTGAAGTAGAAACAGGAGAACAAATCACACTTTGCCATCTTGTGCCCATTTTCACACTTTTTTTTAAATTTTCTTTTCAATCTTAATCAACTTTTCTTTCTAATTGTTTGTTAAAATGTGTGATACGGGTTTGGCTGTGGATCTTTGTCCTTTTATACTCGTGGTCGCTATGTTTAAGTGCTCATCTCTCTGTGTGAATTAGAAAAGCGTTCATAATCAGATTCCAAAAACATGTGCGACTTTATTAATACAACCCATCATCATGTTGAGGATTGTTAGTCCCACGAATTGCCTGATCTCTCTGACTATTGTGGGAAGGACGAAAGTGAGAAGTTTGAATTGCAGCCGGGAGGAAGAGGCGAGCCGCGAGGGTTGGGTGTGCTTAGGCGCTGAATGCCTTCCTGCAATTCAGAGTAAATTGAAAATATTCTGTACAGCTGAAGATGAGATCTTTTATACCCAGAGAAATGAATACACTAAATTCTAAAGGGATTAATGACTCCATTGTGCTTATAAAGAAAGAAAGTAAAAATATTTACTTTTGAAAGTATGGGAACTTAGGAGTAGTGTTAGCAGGGAGGGAGACTTCACCAGAGGAGCTCAATGAGAGCTGAGAACATGTAAATATTATCCAGCAGCTCTATAAACAAGGGAAGTTACACATGCCTTTGGAGATGGGTAATTGTTAAATACTCTAAACTGCTTTATGAAAACTATGAAAGGTTTTTCTTTCAGGAAGTAAGATAGAGAGACAACTTCGTGAAGTTGCCTAAAAGCAAGAACTGCAGTCTAATGTGCAACACTGTGCCCTTTATGTGGCCTAGGAAATCTTCTTTCATATGATATGAGCCAAAATCTAACCCAGCAAAACCTTATTCTAAATAAGTATGTTTATGGCTGAACTGAGTAAGGTCTCAAGATTTTGAACTGTAAATGGTGTTGAGCACATAAGCAGAAACATGGATTCATTTTTATAATATGTACAAATTTCACCATATATAAAAAACCAAAGCATTTGCCTGTGCTTACACATTTGGTGAGTTTTGAAATTTTGGGGTTTTTTGGCCATTTGGGGCGCTCGGCGAGGCAGCGGTGCCCCTGTGCCCCCTGCCCCCCGCTCTGCTTGCAGGGTCCTGCATCCCGCCCCAGGGCATGCAGAGTCGCAGAGGTTGCATTAAGAGTGCCCAGGCATATTCAGGACTACCTAGTCATAAATAGTGCTTGCTTCTGAAATTTCTACCAGGAGCAAAACTAGATCCTCAATCTAAATATCTTTAAAAGTTTGGTGTTGCAATCCTTTTTGTGGGTTTTGTGATGCCGTGTTGGTTATCGCTGCTGCCGTATGTGCAAATGCTGAAGCAAAACATAACTATTACTGTTGCTCATCAAGACCAACTGTAAATATGGAAACATTTATGTAGTGTACAGCATAAAAGCAATAAAATTCTAAAGTGAAATGGTTTTGCTTAGTTGTGAAAACAGAGGAGAAATGGGCATATTTACAAAGGGCACAAAACGTCCTTTACTTGTCAGGGGCGGGACGTGGGTGAATGAGTCTGTTCCCAGCCTCGGTGAATTATGGTGAGCTAGTGATGGGGTGAAGGTGATTCTTTCTTTAGGTGCCCCGCTGCTGGTCAAGCCCACCAGAGACACAGTCTCCAGGCCTGGATGTGCCTCAGCAAAGCGTTCAGACGTATTTTCAAGAATTCCCGTGTGCTAGCAAAGCCCAAAGAATAGGCTGTGCAGCTGAATACCGCTTGTCCACCGCAAATGCAAGATAATTCATGTTAGCGTAACCCTGTTTAACTGCAGAATACTCTTTATAGTTACCCAGCTTTTACCACAAATTACAAATATGAACAGGCACGATAAAATGGCTCGGTAGACTCCCACCAGTGCATTTGGCTGTGCCGACTTATCCGTGTGCCTAAGGCTTCATTGCACAGATTTAGACATGGGTTTATCTGGCTGCAAACCCCCAGCACTTAGGCATCCAGTCTGATTTTCTCTCAAACGTTTTAGACTGCAACCTTTGAAAGGGGACAGTCAGAACTATCAATTACTTGATAAAGATAATAGCCTTTTTGGGACAGGGATAATAATGAAAGTAATTACTAATGGGGTTTTGGCAGATTAAATGGACTCTCCAGATGACGTGAGGTACAGTTCTTCCCTGTATCAGTATGGGTGGTGAAATATTTGGATGTGTTTTTCAACAGTATCTGTCAGGCTCTCCTTTCTGTTTTCCGTGTAGCCATTCACCTCAAGCAGTCCATGAATAAGAAAGAAAGAAAAAAAATTAGTAACTAATTTAAAACGCTGGACTATATTCTTGCAGTGTCCTCAGGGTTTTGATAGCACCTTTAAGGCTGAACTCCTCTTACTTAATAAATTCTGGATGTAAAACTTCACTTACTTACATCATATTAAAAAAAGTTTGGAACATTAACTTTAAGGAGAGTCACTTCTACAAGCTCATTTTTCACTAACTTTCCTTGCTGTAGAAGCATACATTACATAAGTGTGGAAATGGAAGTTTTTGCCCGGTGGCAACGGGATATTACTTTTACTACTCTAACTTCAGAAGTGAGGCTATAATGCGGGGAAGAATGAATATCAGTGTCACAGAACAGCCAAAATAACACTGAAGTGCTTTTTTAGTACTACATTTCTGATACACGCTTTGATACAAGGAAGCCAGCACCTCACCCCGTGCACGTGGGGTTGCCCCCTCTTGACCCGAAGCGCGGTTGCTTGTCAGCTACGAGCACGTAGAATAAGGTTTCTGTTCGGTGGGGTGACACCGCCAGAAATGGGGTGTGCTGCAGTGCTCGCCTCTGTTAGGGACGTAAGGGATATTCTGCTAAAGGCCATTGGAGAAAGAAGAGTAATGATTTTTGTGTGCTCAAGAGGAGCATGGATGCGAGGGAATGCTGTGTTAAATGCAATGACGTTATTATATTTGCAGCAATGCGTGTAATATTTAAGCTATGAGTTCACTTCTCATGTTAAGTGTGTTCATGTGACCTTTTTTGCCTTCTGTTCTTCTCGAATGTATTTGAGTGAAGATAACACTGAGCATGGAGAAATCCTGCACCCCTTGCAGCGTTCTCGGCTGAGCTGGGCCGCCCAGGGCCCCTTCGTGTTGCTGCTCCCTTCTTTTCTCTGCTTTGCATTTTGCAGTAAATACGTTTTGGCCAGGCTGGACCGGAGCAGCGGGGACATCGGTTTGAGCTGTGTTCAGCTGGCCACGGGCAGCTCCAGAGTGACTTTCAGGGACACGTTGCCCCAGGCCACGATTTGGCTGTGCTGGCACAGCCGTGTCCCACCGACGGCTTAAATCCCTCTGGGCTGCCGGAGCAGGGCAAGAGGATACAGCACCCAGTGAGTCCTGACCCACGTTTTTAATGATGCTTCCCTTCATTATACATTGCATTTCTTCTTGACATATGCTCCATGATATATGTTATATTGATCTCTTTTCTTGACTTCTCTGACGATATAGTGATTTGTCTTCTCTTGCTTTCCTGACCACTCACAGAGCATGTCATTATTAGCTCCTTGTCTCCCCTTTTTTCTTTTCATGTTGCTGTCCTTCCTTTTTTCTCTTACTGTTGTCTCATTCAATAACTCTCTCTCTTCCCAGTGGCCTGACTTGCCAGATACAACATGATAGAACAACCCTTTCGCAATATGTAGTGATGTAATTAATTTATTCTGTTTCACAGAAGCTTGAATAAGCTACTTTTTATACAAAATTGATTTTTCTCTTTATGGTGACTGATGCTAGAGTCTCATCTTTTCCCAGTTTTAACATTTACATGTACATCAGGGAGTATTTAATAAAAAAGGTTTTTCCCCATTTTCAATGAATATTTTAAGAGACGCAGCATCCATATTTCCTCTTGAGACATTTGCATAAAATCTCACTGAAGCTACCGTATACTTTCATCAAATTTTGGAGAACACTTCATTGCCCAACAAAATATATGTGGTGCATTATACGGTAGTTCTAGGATATTACCACCTGAAAATGCAGCCCATAACACATAAATTGTATCTCCAGTCAACCTTACCCAGCCACCTCCTTGTCTGTCAGCTTATCTGTCCAGAAAATGTTCAGCCAGGTTCCCACTGAGATCAGCAACAAAGTTCTAGACTACCTCAGATCACTTTGAATTAATGGCATAATGAATTTAATTAAAATCTATTAATGTCGCATTGGGCTTTTAGCCATGATTTTAAGAAATCATGGGGGAATCAAACTCCCAAAATTTCTCAAAGTATGTCTCAGTCTAAGTTTGAAAATGTAATGAAAAGTAATTAGACGTGCAAACAGAAAATGCAGTGGTGTTAACACTGCTGAGATAGACCATTGGCTTAAGGAATCGAGAATATTACACATCTGATGTGAAGTTTCCTTTGCCAAGTTTCAGGTATCGAAAGAGAGAGTTGTTTTAGCACATCCCACAGTAGGCATCTGACTTGGGCAGGATGAATCACTTGCCGGTGACTCCTTTCTGTTTTCTTTGGCTACGGAGTTAACCTGAGGACCTCGCTGAGATCCTGCACCTAATGCTTAGGTGACTCATGTTTGATGAAGGTAATCTGGTTCTGGTTTTGAAAGGGCAAGAGCACAGGGAACAAAATGTAACTTCCAGACTAGAGGGCAAAATGCCATCTGAGTTATTTGGACTGTGAGTATCTTATTTCTCACCCAGGTAAAGAGAGAAGTATAAGAAAGTATTAAACAGCCTGACCTGGTGCTGATTTCTAAGCTGAAATTTCATAGTTGTCATTAAAATGCCGGTGTCCTCTCTGCTCTGTGCATTCAGGTTGATTTTATGGTGCTAAGGTTTTTGTTTCAAATGGTCCTAAATTTTCAGATCATTATCTTCGCCAAATTTTTGCAAACTTCAGTGCTATTTGAGTGTTTTGTTTTACCTCATTATGGACACGCAGAAAAGCCAAATCCCAATCCAAGCTGCTTTGAAGTTTCAGAGTGGTTTTGCCTGTGACTTTACTTTGATCACGCAGATTCTGTGATTTCAAAGATTAAGAGATTTAGATTAACAAGGCGCTAGTTATCAGCTTGCATTCGATGGGTTCTTCTGAAAATCGCAGAGGTGGCTACTGTTGGCCGTTTACGCTGCTTGGGAATATCCTGTATGAGCTTCCTCGGATATGAATTCCAGACTAAATAGTTCACATCTGATACTATATGAGCTTCCTTGGATATGAGTTCCAGACTAAATAGTTCACATCTGATACTTGAAGAAAACTCCAGCTTGTAACGAACCAGTCCCTTCACTGTGAACCATCAATGGTTCTGAGAAATGCGATATGGTATTGCCAGTTGTCATTTCAGAGCTCGGGAGAAGCAAACTGAGAGCGGTTATATGAATATTATGATCCAGGAACTCTGTTATCTACTAGGTGCATCCATATCGATAAGTGGTTATTATTCTGTTCTAGCTGGCTGACATTTATGGTTTTCAGGATTTAGACTGGGGTTTTCAGTTCAGCTAAATCAGATGTCGGCAAATAAGCATCTGTTATGTTTAAGTTTCCCAGAGCCTTTCTTTCAAACCTGTTATTTTCTCTGAATGAAATGCGTAGTTCAGCAGAGTCTGAAAATGAAAACAAACTCCAAATGGTCTCCACAGGATATTCTGGGAAAAAAGTCTTTTTGAAAAGATAAGAACAAACTATGACTGGGATAAAATGCATGTACCAATATTTATGATTTATCCAGAGCTTTCTAAAAAATCATTAATAGAAGAAGGTACTTATGATCTGCAAAATTATACTGCAGAGGTCTTGAATATTAGTTTAGGTTCTTTGGTAGTCAGGAGGATAAATGCTGTGAGGGAAGACCTCGCTGTCATGCTTTCCCATCTCCACATTTCTTGCACATTGGGCTGGGGCTCCCGTCTGCTGCAGGTGGGTGATGTCTGGGTGTCCGTGGGGCTGCCTCTGCCTCACCTCACTGGCCCCAGGTGACACGGGCTCTCGGCCGTGCCAGGGGGACCATCCCTGCTTGCTGGATATTTAAGGATGATCTTGAAAAAAGATGCTCTAACCTTTCTGCCTCAGTTCTCTCTTGTATTGATTCAACTACTGGTAACTGGGAAAAAAATAGTGTGTGGTGATGCTGAAAAAATCAAATGGACCTTTAATAAAAATCCTCGGAGGCACTCTCTTGTCCCATGCAGATGTTGGATTTCCTATAATGCCATACATAAAATAACATGAAAGTTTCTTGATATTTTGAACAGTTTCTAGAAGAGGATAGAGGAAGAGATGTTTTCATTGAAGAATGACATTTAATGATGCAAGATTTTAGGGTCTCTGATAGTGACAGAACAAAGCAGATGAAAGCAAAAACCTAAAACAGCTGGAGAGTTTGTGATAAATATTGTTCTATAGCAGCATCACTGGCACAGGATTTCCAGGGCCTCACACACCAAATTTACAGTGCAGACTTCAATTATTATCACCACAGATTTCAGCTGTATCTCTCCCCTGAGCTTACTCAGTTAAAAATTTTGTTTTAGTCACATTTTTACCTCCGCATTAGATGGAATCTGAATTGATGCCTGATGAAAGAAATCCCGGCAGGTTCATTGAGTTGTGGACACTCAGTCACTGCTTTAGATGGTTTTTAATATAATGCATTTAAAATTTATTTAGTTTTCTTTTGAAATTTATTTGAGGTTTTTTATTTAGTATTTTAGAGGTGGATGGGGGTTGTTTGTATGAGAAGCCAATCAGGAAAGAAGCAACGTGATATCACCATGCAAATAATTGATAGTAGTCGCAGCATTAGCAGGGTCTACTGAGTCGTCTTCAAGGTCTTCTCTAACTGTCTCTGTAAACTGAGTTAGCAAGATGGTTTCACTAACTTTTTTTTTTAGTGGCAGCTGCCTACCCAATTATATATATTCATTAGCTGTGGTATGATTTCATTAACCGATGTACATTAAGTGCCTAATAACCAACTTGTGCTTATGTTCCTGGACAAGCAATGGTGCATCTTCTGGTGCGTGTACTTATTAGCTCATTGGTCTGGATAAACTGGTTTTTATTTATATTTTCAATTTGTCACTGTTCGTGAACTGTACCAGCTGAAGGATGAATGTAAACAGGTAATTAAGCTGGTTAGGTTTAATAATTTTTTGTTTCAGCCGTCTCTCAGAACCACAAGCCTGGCCAACCAGGCAAATTGAGCACTAACGAATGAAGCCACGTGGTTAAAACATCTGTCACTGTCCTACCGGGTCGATTGAAAGCTTGGATTGGCTGCGTGCTCCGAGTGCGATGATTGCTATGGAAAGCCAAATAAGCCAGCGTTAATGTTCTCCTAATCCTTCGCCTGTTGAGTTGACAGTGACGGGTAGCAAACATGCACCAATGAGCAGTAATGAAGTCACTTTTAGATTGGTTCAGCACAGGTTTTTCAGACTAATTAGGTAGACAAAAATGTTAATTTAATCAAAGAAATGTGTATTCATTAAAGAAGGTGTGTAAGATAACTGAAGTAGAGAATTAGCTCAGTCAAGAGGTAGACTACAGCTCCTGACTAAATTGTCCAGATTATAAAAAGAATGATGTATAAATGTACAATTTCTTTCCTTTTTTTTTTTTTTTTTAAAAAAAAGGTACAAATCCACGCTTTTGTCTCTGGGAGTCAGTGGATTTACATCAGGAATCAAAACCATCTCTCTGTAGTCATGTATATTAGCTGGGGGGGGGTAGGACTCAGAGAGAGAAAGCAGAGAGTGAACGAGATGTTCATTCTGCATTCCAGATGGCATGAGCCATGTTACCACATTACCAAGCTCATTAGCTTCTTACTTCACGGGACTTTATTTAGCAGCAGTGTAGCATGGCTGTGTTTGTCTGGTTTTGCTTGATCTTCCTTGGAACATGACTAATGTGCAAGTCACAAATGGAACAATTTTGTTTGTACTATAACCCTGATGAAGATGTGTTGAGTATTCTTTGGGGGCAGATGAGGAAAAAGCAAAAGGTAAAGATTTTCAGCCATTAAGAAGTAAAATACAGTGCAGAGTGTCTTACCTTATCTGATGTATCTCATCTAAACCCAATAAAAAGGAAAGATGACTCTCTAAGATTGCTTGGCTACTGCAGTACAAAAAATAATTAAAACATTGTATTAGAGTTTGATAATAATTCTAACCTTCCGCCACCCCACGCACAATTTACATTTGGGATTTATACAAGAAGTGTGAATGACAGTTTATATTACGAGATTTAGACCTTATTGGTGCATTCTGAATATGGCCCTTATCCTGAAACCCACTGCTACCTTAAGCTCTCGCCATCCCACCCCGCAGAGAAGCTGATGCTGATTGATGCAGCATTTCCCAGAACATGATAGTGTCTGCATTTGTACAACGACACATGGTGACCCATGAGAAGAACATCTGGGAACGACAGACATAGATGCAGTCTCAGTGTTTCACATAGCCAGTTCTGAGAGATTGGCCAGAGCAAAAATTATTTATATATTTAAAACATAAATATTTTAAATAATTATATCTAATTAACTGTGTAGTGCTTTAGATGAAAGAATAATTATCACCTATTGCTATGGTAGGGTATATTTGTGGCATTTCTTTTAATGGCTGGGGGGTTTTTTTCTTATTTCTTCTGGGGGGATGGGGCGGGG